>NC_090027.1:10599209-10639209 GCF_037176765.1 Anolis sagrei | reverse complement strand
GTTTTGAAGTTGTAGTTCACCCACATCCAGAGAGCACTGTGGATTCAAACAATGATGGATCTGGACCAAACTTGGCATGAATACTCAATATGCCCAAATGTGAACACTGGTGGAGTTGGAGGAAAATAGACCTTGCCATTTGGGAGTTGTAGTTGACGGGATTTCTAGTTCACCTACAATCAAAGACCATTCTGAACCAATTATAGAATTGAACCAAACTTCCCACACCGAACCCCCATGACCTGTGTTTTTTGATGGCCTTTGGCGACCCCTCTGACGCCCCTGGTTCTGACCCCCAGGTTGACAAACACTATTATATAAACAGATCTCACCATTTTTCTCCTTCTTCTCCTTCTACTCTCTTTTTAAAAGCAAATGATTTTACTTATGCTTTGACTACTATAGCCCTACATAGCTGGCCCTCCTGTGCCCAACCCAACCTACCAGGACGGTCTCCGTTTTCCATCCATCCTGTCCTTCAAGGATTTTGAGGGACTTCTGAAGAGCCTCCTCGCCTTGCTTAATGTAGGACATCTCCGTGTCACTGAAGGGGTTCTCTTCCAGCCTAGAACCTGTAACATTGGATTGGGCAAGGTTTGCAGGTTTAAATCTTTGCAAACAACTGTTTCCGTCTAGAGATTCCACCATCCAAACAAAGAAAAGGACGACAAATCCTGTTACTTACTCAGCAAAGAACTCCTTCTGCGAACCTGGTTGATCCACTTCGCGGGGCCAGGTTGCGAAAAGGCTAATTTGTTCAGCTCCTGCACGATGGTGACGGCTGCCCTTTTTTTCAAGCCTGAGAGGAGGAAATAATAAATACAGCAGAGATGAAAAGGGACCTGCGAAGAACTCTTCTTGGATCTATAAAAGCAAGGGATCAACAATGACCCTGTTATCAAGAGGGCTGTTTATGGCTAGCCTGGCTATTTATTTATCACTAGCCGTCCTGTGCCACACATTGCTGTGGCCCACATGGGGCTTCTGTGTGGGAGGTTTGGCCCATTTCTATCATTGGTGGGGTTCAGAATGCTCTGTGATTGTAGGTGAACTATAAATCCTAGCAACTACAACTCCCAAATGTCAAGATTCTATTTTCCCCAAATTCCACCAGTGTTCACATTTGGGCATATTGAGTATTTGTGTAGAGTTTGGTCCAGATCCATCATTGTTTGAGTCCACAGTGATCTCTAGATGTAGGTGAAATAGACCCTGACATTTCGGAGTTGCAGTTTCTGGGATTTACAGTTCACCTACAATCAAAGAGCATTCTGAACCCTACCAACGACAGAATTGGGGCAAACTTCCCACACAGAACCACCACACTAAAACAGTGGATGTGGCTCTTAATGAGACATGCTGCATTATCACGGGGTGTCTGTGCCCTACACCACTGGAGAAATTACACTGCTTAGCCGGTATTGCACCACCTGACATCCGCCGGGAAGTAGCAGCCAATAATGAAAGGACTAAGGCGGAGACATCTCCAGCTCATCCCCTGTTTGGGTATCAGCCAGCACGTCAACGACTTAAATCTAGAAATAGTTTTCTAAGATCTACAGAGACACTCGCTGGAACACCTCAGCAAGCGAGAGTCCAAAAGTGGCAGGCTCAAACCCAGAACCTCAACCCATGGCTGATACCAAATGAGAGACTCCCCCCTGGGCACACAGAAGACTTGGCGACCTGGAAGGCGCTGAACAGACTGCGCTCTGGCACCACGAGATGCAGAGCCAACCTTCAGAAATGGGGCCATAAAGTGGAATCCTCAACATGCGAGTGTGGAGGAGAGAAAACTACAGACCACCTGCTGCAATGCACCCTGAGCCCTGCCACATGCACAATGGAGGACCTCCTTGCAGCAACACCAGAAGCACTCCAAGTGGCCAGATACTGGTCAAAGGACATTTAATCAGCTACCATACTCACACATTTTGTAATTTGCTTGTTTGCTTTGTTCTGTTAGAAATGTAATATAATTTGACTGGTTGTTCTGACACGACAAATAAATAAACCACCATACTTAAGGCCATCGAGTCCAACTCCCTTCACCAGGGCAAGAAAACATAATCAAAGCCCTCCTGACGAAGAGCCCCCCAGCCATAAATATAGAGAGATATAATTCACACACACATAGATATATAGTATCCTAGATTTGAAAGGGACCCTTAAAGAAGGACAATGATATGTCGCATGTTCCAGAGAAGGCAAACCAGACAAACTCCACATCAACACTGACAAGGAATACTGTTTACCCACAAGCAGAAAGACATTATATATATTAGAAACCAACACTTTCTCATTACTTTATTTTACAGATCACCAGATGGGGCCACAGCAACGCCTGGCAGGGAACCGCTAGTAACTATATAACTTGGAAAGGTTTTCAAGTTTTTGGATGGCAGTGCGTGAACAATTTAAATAGTGCTTTCTTTATTTATTTATCGTGTCAGAAGTGAATGGAGGGTACAGTTACATCCAGATGGCTGCAAAGCCTGTGGATATTGATATGTTCCTGATACGATAAATAAACAACCCTGGACCATGCTCTGACTTACAAGAAGCACTCCTTGAATATCAAATAAAAAGTGGGTGCTAGAAATAACATCGTACAAAAGCTGAGTGGCACAACCTAGGGATCACAACCAGATACAGTGAAGACATCTGCCCGTGCACTGTGCTACTCTGCTGCTGAATACACATTCCCAGTGTGGAATACATCTCACCATGTTAAAACACTGGATGTGGCTCTTAATGGGACATGCCGCAAAATCACAGGTGGGAGAAAGAACTCTTGTCTATTCCCCCAAGCAGGAAGCAGCCAAGCTTTGAAGCTGCAAGACAATTCAGTGCTAATCAAGGTGGCCAATTGCAACATTCATACTTAAAGACAAGAGTTCTTTCTCCCACACTGGACATCCCACAGATATATAAACCTCACTTGCCTAGTTTCCAGCAGACCTCACAACCTTTGAGGATGCCTGCCATAGATGTGGGTGAAACGTCAGGAGAGAATGCTTCTGGAACATGGCTATACAGCCTGAAAAACTCACAGCAGGCCATGAAAGCCTTTGACAACACATTTAAAATATTTTATATATATAAACATGTGATTAAATTCAGATAAAATGGTAGTGTTTTTGTAAATACACATTTAGAAAGAGTAATATAACCCATACGATGCTATCCTGTTAATAGCCTGCTTGAATAGGAATGTCATTGACCGTTTGCCCAGATAGATTGCATTTTACATAATTACATCATGCAGTCATAATAAATAACTGGGTGATAGTTATACTGAGGACAGGATCTCTGTCTGTGTGTGACCCATTCTATCTCTAAATGAGCCCACTGCTCTTTGGACAGATAGAAAACACTCTCCGGTTATCTTTGCCAAAGTCATATTCAAGGCAGAAGATGAGAGTTGTAATCCAACCCATTACAGGAGCACCAGGTTATGGAAGGATAGCTAAGGCCTCTTCTACATTGTTACATCCCGAATAGACTACTGCAACGCACTCTGCGTGGGGTTGCCCTTGAAGACTGTTCGGAAACTTCAACTGGTCCAGCGAGCGGCAGCCAGATTACTCACCGGAGCGTCATACAGGGAGCACACCACCCCCCTGCTGTGTCAGCTCCACTGGCTGCCGGTTCAGTTCAGAGCACAATTCAAGGTGCTGGTTTTGACCTACAAAACCCTATACGGTTCCGGTCCAGTGTATCTGTCCGAACGTACAGTAGAAGTAACCGAAATAAATAAATACATTGTCATATAAAATCCAGATTATCTGCTTCGAACTGGGTTATATGGCAGTATAGACTCATATAATCCAGTTCAAAACACATAATGTGGATTATTTGCTTTGATGATCTGGATTATATGAAGCGATGCTCCTACACCATCAACTTCGCTGCACTGGCCACAATGAATGTCCGATCACCGTCTCCCAAAGCAGTCAGTATACTCCCAACTCAACCCTATACTCCCAACTCAAGTACGAGAAATGTAATGTTGCTGGACAGAAAAAGAGATCTAAATATGGGCTTTTTTTTTTTTTTTTGTCGTGTCAGGAGAGACTTGAGAAACTGCAAGTCACTTCTGGTGTGAGAGAATTGGCCATCTGCAAGGATGTTGCCCAGGGGACGCCTGGATGATTTGATGTTTTATCATCCTTGTGGGAGGCTTCTCTCATGCTCCCGCATGATGAGCTGGAGCTGATAGAGGGAGCTCATCTGCCTCTCCCCGGATTCGAACCTGCGACCTGTCGGTCTTCAGTCCTGCCGGCACAGGGGTTTAACCCACTGCGCCACTGGGAGCTCCTTAAAGATGGGCTTAAAGCTAATCTTACAAATTGTGGCATTTACTACTGGGAAATCCTAGCCCTTGAGCTCTAACTGGAGGTCAGCTGTGACCAGCAGTGCTGCGGAATTTGAAAAGGCATGAATGGAGGGCAAAAAGGGAGAAATGTACCAAGAGGAAGGTGCATCAAGCCAACCCTGACCAGGACCATCTTCCATCTGGAAAGTGTCCTCACTGCGGGAGAACATGTGGATCAAGAATAGGGCTCCACAGCCACCTACGCATCCACTGCCAAGACACTCCACTTGGAGGACCATCATGCTAGAAGCTTAAGATCGTCTGGGGAGTCTCTGCTCTCGGTCCCATCTCCTTTGCAGATGCGATTGGCGGGAACGAGAGACAGGGCCTTCTCAGTGGTGGCCCCTCAGCTATGGAACGCCGGCAGGAATGAGATACAGGACCTTCTCAGTGGTGGCACCTTGGCTATGGAATGCCCTCCCTAGGGATATCAGATTGGCACCCTCCCTCTTAACATTTCGAAAAAAGAGTTAAAACCTGGCTCTTTGAGCAAGCATTTGCAAATGCGGTGTAACAGACTAATCTAGATCTACGGAACAATTGGACAATGCGACGGGAAAACGATTTTAGTAATGAGACACTCTTATATGGGCTATATTATATGTTAATGTTTCTAATTATATTTTATGTAGTTGGTGGCACTGATTGCCGATTGTAAACCACCTCGAGTTGCCTTTGGGCTGAGAGAGGCGGTATATAAATATGGTAAATAAATAAATATGGTAAATAAATAAATATGGTAAATAAATAAATAAATGCTCGAGCTACGAGGGATCGCCTAAAGTAAAGTAAGTAGGTTCTAAAGCACTTACAACACTAAAATGCTGCTGGTGAAAATTAGTGGGTGCTGGAGCTTTGCTTCGACAGTGTTGCTAAAGTCTGGTGGTGAACATTTCAGAACTCTAACTTTCAAAATTTAATTACTACTTCATTCTTGATTATTTTTATGACAAAACCAATTAGGAACTGCCATTTATAATGAAATATTTTCATTCACTGGACCAAATTTGGCACAAATACCCAATATGCCCAAATTTGAATACTGGTGGGGTTGGGGGGGGGGGATTGAATTTGTCATTTGCGAGTTGTTGTTGCTGGGATTTATAGTTCACCTACAATCAAAGAGCATTCTGAACTCCATCAACAATGGAATTGAACCAAACTTGGCACACAGAACTCCTATGTACAGCAGCAAATACTGGAAGGGTTTGGTGGGCATTGACCTTGAGTTTTGGAGTTGTAGTTCACCTACATCCAGAGAGCACTGTGGACTCAAACAATGATGGATCATCTGGACCAAACTTGGCATGAATACTCAATATGCCCGAATGTGAACACTGGTGGAGTTTGGGGAAAATAGACCTTGACATTTGGGAGTTGTAGTTGCTGGGATTTATAGTTCACCTGCAATCAAAGAGCATTCTGAACTCCACCAATGATGGAATTGAACCAAACTTGGCACACAGAACTTCCGTGACCAACAGCTGGAATGTGTCCAGGAGGACAACTAAAACGATCAAGGGTCTGGAGAACAAGCCCAATGAGGAGCGGCTTAAGGAGCTGGGCATGTTTAGCCTGAAGAAGAGAAGGCTGAGAGGAGATATGATAGCCATGTATAAATATGTGAGGGGAAGCCACAGGGAGGAGGGAGCAAGCTTGTTTACTGCTTCCTTGGAGACTAGGACACGAAACAATGGCTTCAAACCAAAAAAAAAAGGAGATTCCATTTGAACATGAGGAAGAATTTCCTGACTGTGAGAGCCATTCAGCAGTGGAACTTTCTGCCCTGGAGTGTGGTGGAAGCTTTTAAACAGAGGCTGGATGGTCATCTGTCAGGGGTGATTTGAATGCAATATTCCTGCTCCTTGGCAGGGGGTTGGAGGGATGGCTTATAAGGTCTCTTCCAACTCTTTGATTCTATGATTCTATGAACAGAAAATACTGGAAGTGTTTGGTGGGCATTGACCTTGAGCTTTGGAATTGTAGTTCACCTACATCCAGAGAGCACTGTGGACTCAAACAATGATGGATCTGAACCAAACTAGGCATGAATACTCAATATGTCCAAATCTGAACACTGGTGGAGTTTGGGGGAAATAGACCTTGACATTTGGGAGTTGCAATTGCTGGGATTTATAGTTCACCTACAATCGAAGAGCATTTTGAAACCCCCCAACAATAGAATTGGGACATACTTCCCACATAGAATTCCCATGATGAACACAAAATACTGGAGGGATTTGGGATGAATTGACAGTGATTTAGGGGAGATGTAGTTCACCTACATCTAGAGAGCACTGTGAACCCAAACAGTTATGCCAAAGGGATTCCTAAGACCATCAGAAATATGTGTTTTCTGATGGTCTTCGTCGACCCCTCTGAAACCCTCTCACGACCCCCCCCCCCAGGGGTCCCAACCCCTAGGTTGAGAAACACTGATCCAGAGCGATGGGTACAATAAGAGTGCCCAAAGCAGGTTCATCCTTACCTGTCATGTTGTGCAGGTGTCTGTAGGAGATGCCGGCGCACAGCTTGAAAGTAGCTGGCAGCATCTTCACACCGGTCTTTTTGAAGCTGTCAGGGATCCTTGGGCTTGACTCTCTCTCTGAGCCTCTCGCTTGTGCAGTGAAGGCAGAGGCTGATATCCTTCGGCGGCCTTAAATACACCAGATGAAGGATGCTGGTTTGTCAGCAGAGAGATAAGAAAAGGCATCATTTATGGCTGACGTCAAGGCCAAACCTCATGAGCTGGGAGGAGGCGAAATGGGGGAGGCGTGCATCGCAGAAGGGGAAGCCCCAGGAGAGAGAAAGTCTTGGGTCACAGCAGCACCACAATTAGAACACTGCCTGTTGTTTTCCAAACAGCTCCATGATGATAAGCAAGTCCAATAGTGGGATGCTTACCCTTCGTGTCTTACTAGCAGACTGCTTTGTTAAACTATAGTCAACTTTCAACATTTCCTGGGGTTAGGGGCACAGAACTCCTACAAAAGTGGGGAAACTATTTGAATCTGTAGGAATCTGTAGGACTTTCAGTGCAATTCTATGGCCAACATTTGCTAGAAGTGGGTTGCTGGGATTTTTTTTTTCAGGCTGGCCATGTTCCAGCAGCATTCTCTCCTGTCGTTTCGCCTGCATCTGTGGCCGGCATCTTCAGAGGTTTCTTGGCGGTGAGGCAAGTGGAGAGTGTATATATACCTTTGGAATAATGTCCAGAGTGGGAGAAAGAACTCTTTTTCTGTTTGAAGCAAGTCTCAGTGTTGCAATTAGCAAGCTTGGATGTCAGGTGCTGCAGTACCGGCTAAGCAATGTAATTTCTCCAGTGGTGTAGGGCGCAGGCACCCCGTGATAATGCGGCATGTCTCATTAAGAGCCACATCCACTGTTTAAGTGTGGTGAGATGTGTTCCACACTGGGCATGCATACTCAGCAGCAGAGTAGCATAGCGCAAGGGCAGGTGTCTTCACTGTGTCTGGTTGTGATCCCCAGGTTGTGCCAGTCAGCTTTCATATGATATTGTTTCTAGCACCCACCTTTTGCTTGATGTTCAGGAAGTGCTTCTTGTAGGTAAGAGCACGGTCCAGAGTGACTCCCAGGTATTTGGGTGCGCTGCAATGCTCCAGTGGGATTCCTTCCCAGGTGATCTTCAGAGCTCGGGATGCTTCTCTGTTCTTGAGATGAAAGGCACATGTCTGTGTTTTAGATGGGTTAGGGATCAGCTGGTTTTCCCTGTAATAGGCAGTAAGAGCACCTAGAGCTTCGGAAAGCTTACACTGCTTAGCCGGTATTGCACCACCTGACATCCGCCGAGAAGTCGCAGCCAATAGTGAAAGCACCAAGGGAGAGACATCTCCAGCTCATCCCCTGTTTGGGTATCAGCCAGCATGTCAACAACTTAAATCTAGACATAGTTTTCTAAGATCTACAGAGACACTCGCTTGAACACCTCAGCAAGCGAGAGTCCAAAAGTGGCAGGCTCAAACCCAGAACCTTAACCAATGGCTGATACCAATGAGAGACCCCCCCCCCCCCCCTGGTCACACAGAGGACTGGGAGACTTGGAAGGCACTGAACAGACTGCGCTCTGGTACCACGAGATGCAGAGCCAACCTCGAAAATTGGGGCCACAAAGTGGAATTCACAACATGCGAGTATGGAGAGGAGCAAACCACAGACCACCTGCTGCAATGCACCCTGAGCCCTGCCACATGCACAATGGAGGACCTTCTTGCGGCAACACCAGAAGCACTCCAAGTGGCCAGATACTGGTCAAAGGACATTTAATCAACTACCAAACTCACAAATTTTGTATTTTGTCTGTTTGTTTGCTTTGTTCTGTTAGAAATGTAATATAATTTACTGGTTGCCCTGACATGACAAATAAATAAATAGCAAGCTTGGATAGCATTGAGCAGTCATGAAGCTGCAAAGTCAATTAGTGAGGGTATCTGCATAGAGGTTGTATGATGGCATCCTCTGCTTGGGTAGTGTTCATTGGAAGTTTGATTGCTTGCTGCCTGGAGTTGTCCTATTTTTGAGTGTTGTTCTTTATTTACTGTCTTGTTTTTGTTGTTTTTTAAATACTAGTGACCAGATTTTGTTCATTTTCATGGTTTCGTCTTTTTTGTTAAAATTGTCCACGTGCTTGTGGATTTCGATAGCTTCTCTGCGTAGTTTGGAATGATGGTTATCAGAGTGGTCCAGCATTTCTGTGTTCTCAAATAATATCATGTGCCCTGGTTTGTTTATCAAGGGTTCTTTCTCCCACTCTGAACATTCCACAGATTAACAACAACAACAACAACGGGTTGTTGTGTGTCTTCTGGGCAAAACGTCAGAAGACAATGCTACTGAAACATGGCTGGAATGTGTCCAGAGGAGGGCGACTAAAATGATCAAGGGTCTGGAGAACAAGCCCTATGAGGAGCGGCTTAGGGAACTGGGCATGTTTAGCCTGAAGAAGAGAAGCCTGAGAGGAGATATGATAGCCATGTATACATATGTGAGAGGAAGCCACAGGGAGGAGGGAGCAAGCTTGTTTTCTGCTTCCTTGGAGACTAGGACGCGGAACAATGGCTTCAAACTACAAGAGAGGAGATTCCATCTGAACATGAGGAAGAACTTCCTGACTGTGAGAGCCGTTCAGCAGTGGAACTCTCTGCCCCGGAGTGTGGTGGAGGCTCCTTCTTTGGAAGCTTTTAAACAGAGGCTGGATGGCCATCTGTCAGGGGTGATTTGAATGCAATATTCCTGCTTCTTGGCAGGGGGTTGGACTGGATGGCCCATGAGGTCTCTTCCAACTCTTTGATTCTATGATTCTATGATTCTATGGCCATACAGTCCAAAAACCTCACAGCAACCCAGTGATTCCGGCCATGAGAGCCTTCGACGACACATTGCTATAAGCTGCCAGCCTATCTTTCCTCGTAAGGTTGTTGCGATAGTAAAAGATAAGAAGAGTGTGACCCTACATAACTTGGAACTCATTACAGGAAGATTTATTTGTTATTTATTTATTTACTTATTATATTTGTATTTATTTACTTATTATATCCCTTCTCAGGCAACTCAAGGCGGTTAACAGAAGCAACAATTCAATGTCCAACAGCACCATAAAACATTTAAAAACGTTAATATGTAATATAAAACCATAACAAGATCAATAAGACACCATAAAAAACATTTAAAACATTTAAAAACATTGACATCTATATATATATAAATGCTCTGTGCATAATGAGTAACTTAAAAACAAAAGAACCAATGAACGAAATCACATCAAATTTGGCAACAAAACGTCTCACAGCACAAGGAGTGACCATCACTCAAAAAATTATGATTTTGTCATTTGGGAGTTGTAGTTGTTGGGATTTATAGTTCACCTACAATCAAAGAGCATTCTGAACTCCATCAGTGATGGAATTGAACCAAACTTGGCACGCAGAACTCCCATGACCAACAGAAAATATTGGAAGGGTTTGGTGGGCATTGACCTTGAGTTTGGGAGTTGTAGTTCACCTACATCCAGAGAGTACTGCGGACTCAAACAATGATGGATCTGGACCAAACTTGGCACAAGCACTCAATACGCCCAAATATGAATACAGTTGGAGTTTGGGGGAAATAGACCTTGACATTTGGGAGTTGTAGTCACTGGGATTCACAGTTCACCTACAATCAAAGAGCATTCTGAACCCCACGAACGACAGAATCGGGGCAAACTTCTCACACAGAACCCTCATGACCAGCAGAAAATACTTAAGGCCACCCAATCAAACTCCCTTCATCAGAGCAAGAAAACGTAATCAAAGCCCTCCTGACAAAGAGCCATCCAGCCATATATATATATATATATAGAGAGAGAGAGAGAGAGAGAGAGAGAGAGAGAGAGATGGTTCACACACACACAGATACAGTATCATAGATTTGAAAGGGACCCTTAAAGAAAGACACTGATATGTTACACATTCCAGGGTGGACAAACCAGACACTCTCCACATCAACACTGACACAGAAACAGCAAGAAATACTGTTTACTCACAAGCATAAAGACATTACATATATTAGAAACTAACACTTTCTCGTTACTTTATTTTCCAGATCAACAGACTGGGCCACAGCAACGCCTGGCAGGGGACAGCTAGTATAATATAAAACCATAACAAGATCAATAAGATACCATAAAAAACATTTAAAACATTTAACAACATTGACATCTATATAAATAAAAATGCAATGTTTGTTTGTGGGATTAACAGAACTCAAAAACCACTGGAAGAATTGAGACCAAATTTGGACACAAGACACCTAACAACCCAATGTATGTCCTTCACTTAAAAAAATGATTTTGTGATTTGGGAGTTGTAGTTGATGGGATTTATAGTTCACCTACAATCAAAGAGCATTCTGAACCCCACCAATGATGGAATTGAACCAAACGTGGCGCACAGTTCTCCCATGACCAACAGAAAATACTGGAAGGATTTGGTGGGCGGTGTCCTTTGGTTTTGGAGTTGTAGTTCACCTACATCCAGAGAGCACTGTGTACTGAAACAATGAAGGATCTGGACCAAACTTGGCATGAATACTCAATATGCCCAAATGTAAACACTGATGGAGTTTGGGGAAAATAGAATCTTGACATTTCGGAGATATAATTGCTGCGATTTATAGTACACCTACAATCAAAGAGCATTCTGAACCCCACCAATGATAGAATTGGGCCAAAACTCCCACACAGAACAGCCATGTGAGCCACAGTAACTCGTGGCAGGGGACAGCTAGTATAATATAAAACCATAACAAGATTGGAGTATATGTGTAAATAGTAAATAGAGTTGGCCCTCTGCATTCAGGAATTCTGCATCCACAGATTCGAACAGCTTGAAAAAATATATATATATTTAAAATTCCAAAATGCAAACTTCTATTTTGCCATTTTACATAAAGGACACCATCTTACTAGACCTTTGTATATACTTCGATTTGAGCACCAATGGATTTTAGTATCCACCGCAGGATCATGGAATGAATTCACTATAAATATGGAAAATAAGGGATCATCTACACCAGACATGGGCAAACTAGGACCTTCCAGGTGTTTTGGACTCCAACTCCCACAATTCCTAAGAGCCTCAGGACCTTTCCTTTTCCCCCTCAGCCGCTTAAGCGGCTGAGGGGGAAAAGGAAGGGTCCTGAGGCTGTTAGGAATTGTGGGAGTTGGAGTCCAAAACACCTGGAAGGTCCGAATTTGCCCATGCCTGATCTACACTGTCAAATTAATTCAATTTGATGCCACTTGAGTTGTTTGCAATGGCTCAATGCTACCAAGTCACAGGAGTTGTAGTTTTGCAAGGTCATTAGCCTTCTCTGCCTTCCCTCACCAAGCTCCACATCAAAGGATTACATAGCACTGAGTCAAGTGAGACAAAGTGGTGCCAAACCACATTCATCCTTCAGTGTAGATGCACCCCCTACTGAACTAGAGAGACCATCTCAATGACCCAATTTACCAAGTGCTATTTGAGATCCCAAAGAAAACACAACGTGATTGTGACAGTTGCATGAGACATCATTCGAGACACGAATAAGGCTTTCCGGTTAATTGTGGGGAGTTTCTGGATGCAAGATATAGTCACGTACCCAATGCAAACATGAGCTGTAAACAAAGAAAGGACCTTGGAACAGTTTCTTCTTCCATTTCTGGTGTGCAATCGGTTTTTCTTGGTTTGCATGTGTCGTGCCACCAGCGACCCCCTGTTTTGCTTCGCTTTTGTATGTTTCATTCAAGTTAACCACGACAAGCAGTGAGGTGGATGTGGCAAATGCGTCAGACACAACGCGGCAGCTTATTGTATGTTCCTGGTTTTGTTTTGGGAGATACATAACTGGCGCAAGAGTACAAACCGTCATTGTGGGATGTTGTGTCTTCGATAGCAACTAGTTCTCGTTGTTCATTCCAGAACTCTTCATCTGTAGGACAGAAGGCACTATTGGATTTATGAAATCAAAACGACTCTCATCATACACATTTGGTGAATTTAGGACACTGTGTGTGCAAGGAATACTCAGAGGTGGGTTTGCCAGTTCCTTCCAGTGAAATATAACCTATAATGCAGTGTTTCTCAACCTGGGGGTTGGGACCCCTGGGGGTGCTGTGAGGGGTCGCCAAAGACCACCAGAAAATACAGTATTTTCTGTTGGTCATGGGGGTTCTGTGTAGGAAGTTTGGCCCAATTCTATCATTGGTGTGGTTCGGAATGCTATTTGATTGTAGGTAAACTATAAATCCCAGTAACTACAACTCCCAAATGTCAAGGTCTATTTTCCCCAAACTCCACCAGTGTTCACATTTGGGCATATTGAGTATCCGTGCCAAGTTTGGTCCAGATCCATCATTGTTTGAGTCCACAGTGCTCTTTGTTTATAGGTGGACTACAACTCCAAAACTCACGGTCAATACCACCAAACTCTTCCAGTATTTTCTGCTGGTCTTGGGAGTTCTGTGTGCCAAGTTTTGTACGATTCCATCTTTGGTAGAGTTCAGAATGCTCTTTGATTGTAGGTGAACTATAAATCGCAGCAACTACAACTCCCAAATGTCAAGATCTATTTTCCCCAAACTCCACCAGTTATTACATATGGGCATATTGAGCATTTGTGCAAAGTTTGGTCCAGGTCCTTCATTGTTTGAGTCCACAGTGCTCTCTGTTTGTAGGTGAGCTACAACTCCAAAACTCAAGGTCAATGCCCACCAAACCCTTCCAGTATTTTCTGCTGGTCATGGGAGTTCTGTGTGCCAAATTTTGTACAGTCCCATCATTCGTAGAGTTCAGAATGCTCTTTGATTGTAGGGGAACTTTAAATCCCAGCAACTACAACTCCCAAATGTCAAGATCTATTTTCCCCAAACTCCATCAGTGTTCACATATGCACATATCGAGCATTTGTGCCAAGTTTGGTCCAGACCCATCATTGTTCAAGTCCACAGTGCTCTCTGGATGTAGGTGAACTACAACTTCAAAACTCAAGGTGAATGCCCACCAAATCCTTCCAGTATTTTCTGCTGGCCTTGGGAGTTCTGTGTGTCAAGTTTTGTACAGTTCCATCATTGGTGGACTTCAGAATGGCCTTCGATTATTTTATTACTTATTTATTTACAGTATTTATATCCCGCCCTTCTCACCCCGCAGGGACTCAGGGCAGATTACAATGTACATATACATGGCAAACACTCAATACCATAGATACACAACATATATAGAGAGACAGAGAGGCAATTTAACAGTCCAGCTTTTTCTTTAGGGTATTCTGGCCACCAGGGGAGCTGTCGCTTCACTGTCCATTTGTGACACTGATGAAGTACTTCCTCATTCTTTGCATAAAAATGCATCCTGCATATCAGATATTTACATGATGATTCATAACAGTAGCCAAATGACAGTTGTGAAGTAGCAACAAAAATAATATTATGGTTGGGGGTCACCACAACATGGGAACTATATTAAGGGGTCGCTGTGCTGTCGCACGCTGGGCCTGTGCATAAGACTGTAGACAGGACATAAATTCTGTGTGCCCAACGGGACGCCGGGGCTGCCTCAGATAAAAGGCCTTTGGATTTCCTTAAAACAGAGTCTTTAGATTGCTTAAAAGTTCAACAAAGTTCTTTATTATTGAAAACAAACAGGTACTTTAAGGTTTTCTTAACAGTCTATTGGTTCTCTCTCAATCTTGTCCACAGGGAACAGGCACTATCTTCATAACTGTAACTAATGGGGAAGTCCTTAACTTCTAATCTGGGCAGTCTGTCTTTGCCTCTGTTGGCGTGGAGACCCTGCACCCGGTACCAACTGCTTCTGGCTTCCGCGAGTGACCCTTACCAAGCAGAACTTTGTAGACTTCCAGGGGAGAAAGAATTCAGGTTTCCGTGTTGGCTGACTGAAGTCCTTCAGCAAAGGAGCTGTAGGGCTGTATAACCCCAGCCAAGCTGTGGGCTGTATATCTCACCGGCCAAGCCGTAGAAGACCAAGCTTTTTACAGGAGCTCTTGGTATTATGTCCTGCATGAAAGGCTTCTCTGTGTGGACCGAACCCAAATTGGCTCCTATTCCCTCCAAAACCCAAAAAAGGGGGCGGGATCAGGGAACCTAACTATAATTGACAGGTGGCTTGCCCTATGATTGCAGCCAAAAGAAGCCACCTATCTGCAGAGTCCCTGAAACTTAGGACTACAACAAGCATTCAATGCAAAGCAAACAAAATTGGAGCTCCTGGTACAGTTGTACCTCCACAGTCACGGCATTAGGAAGGTTGAGAAACACTGACCTAGAAGAATCCTCCACAATGTGTGACTGTGGAGCAGAAACAACTCTACATCTGTATGCTTGTCCACAATGCCCTGCCTCATGCACAGAGGAAGAATTGTTTAAGATTACAGGCAATGCAGTCGCTGTTGCCCTTTTGTGGTCAAAAATTATTTAGCCGCCTGTGCTCCTTCTATTTGTATCAGTTTTGTACTTATTCATGCAATGCTTTTGATGCAAAATAAATAATAGCTAAACAACTATTGTTTAAAAAATAGTTGTTTAGCTATTATTTACTCACTACCCCTGAGGATGCTTGCCATAGATGCAGGCGAAACGTCAGGAGAGAATGCCTCTAGACCATGGCCATATAGCCCGAAAAAACCTACAACAACCCAGTGATTCTGGCCATGAAAACCTTCAACAATATTTTTTAAAACCTACAAACTTTCCACTTTCTCTCTGATGGTTGTTATCTCTTATTAGTCTACTCCCTTGAAACAATAACACAATCACAGGTCATCTTAAAGCCCAACCTTTACCTTGATAACAACAAGCTTTCCCAACACAAGAATAGCTGATGAATATCTGTTACAAAGCAGAAATGGAGACTCTGACAATGTTGACTAAGGAGAAGTCTTTGAATGACATTTAAGAATGATTTGAACCTGTCCATTACCTTTTCACAACAATGATGGGGTCATTGATCAATATGGCCATCTGTCAGGGGTGCTTTGAATGCAATTTTCCTGCTTCTTGGCAAGGGATTGGACTGGATGACCCACGAGGTCTCTTCCAACTCTATTATTCTAAGTGAATTAAGAAACCTCACCTAGAATATTGTGCCCACAATCAAGAGGGATGTTGACAAGCTGGAAGGTGTCCAAAGGAAGGCGACTAAAAGGATCAAAGTCTGGAGAACAAGCCCTATGAGGAGTGGCTTAAAGAGGTTTGTTTAGCCTGCAGAAGAGAAGGTTGAGAGGAAACATGATGAGGGCCATATATAACTATATGAGGGGAAGTCATAGGGAGGAGGGAGCAAGCTTGTTTTCTGCTGCCCTGGAGACTGGGACACAATGGAGCAATGGCTTCGAACTACAGGAAAGGAGATTTCACCTGAACTTCCTGACTGTGAGAGCTGTTCAGCAGTGGAACTCTCTGCCCTGGAGTGTGGTGGAGGCTCCTTCTTTGAAGGCTTTTAAACAGAAGCTGGATGGCCATGATCTGGAGGCCATGAATCCTTATGAGGAGGTGCTTATAGAACTGCTAGTGTTTATCCTGCAGAAAAGAAGGTTGAGAGGGGTCAAGATCACCATGTTTAAATATCTGAAAAGAGGACGTAAGGAAAAGGAAGCAGACTTCAAATTACAGGAAATGAGATTTCAAGTGAACATTAGGAATAACTTCTTGACCGTAAACACTGTTCAACAGTGGAACTCCCTGCCTCGAAGTATGGTGAAAGCTCCTTCTTTGGATGCTTTTAAACAAGTGGTTCTCAACCTTCCTAATGCTGCAACCCCTTAATATAGTTCCTCGTGTTGTGGTGACCCCCAACCATAATATTATTTTTGGTACTACTTCTTAATTAGGAAGAACTTCTTGACCGTAGGCACTGTTCAACAGTGGAACTCTCTGCCTCGGAACGTGGTGGAAGCTCCTCCTTTGGAAGCTTTTAAACAAGTGGTTCTCAACCTTCCTAATGCTGTGACCCCTTAATATAGTTCCTCATGTTGTGGTGACTCCAATCAAAACATTTTTGTTGCTACTTCATAATTAAGAAGAACTTCTTGACCGTAAGCACTGTTCAGCAGTGGAACTCTCTGCCTTGGAGTATGGTGGAAGCTCCTTCTTTGGATGCTTTTAAACAAGTAGTTCTCAACTTTCCTAATGCTGTGATCCCTTAATATAGTTCCTCATGTTGTGGTGACCCCCAACCATAATATTGTTTTTGGTGCTACTTCATAATTGTAATTTTGCTACTGTTATGAATCGTCATGTAACTATCTGATATGCAGGATGTATTTTCATTCACTGGACCAAATCTGGCACAAACACCCGATACATCCAAATCTGAATACTGGTGGAGTTGGAGGGATTGATTTTGTCATTTGGGAGTTGTCGTTACTGGGATTTATAGTCCACCTACAATCAAAGAGTATTCTGAACTCCATCAATGATGGAATTGAACCAAACTTGGCACACAGAACTCCCATGACCAAGAGAAAATATTGGAAGGGTTTGGTGGGCATTGACCTTGAGTTTGGGAGTTGTAATTCACCTACACCCAGAGAGCACTGTGGATTCAAACAATGATGGATCTGGCCCAAACTTGGCATGAATACTCAATATGATCAAATAGTGGAGTTTGGGGAAAATAGGCCTTGACATTTGGGGGTTGTAGTTGCTGGGATTTACAGTTCACCTACAATCAAAGAACATTCTGAATTCCACCAACGATGGAATTGAACCAAACTTGGCACACAGAACTCCAATGACCAAGAGAAAATATTGGAAGGGTTTGGAGGGCATTGACCTTGAGTTTGGGAGTTGTAATTCACCTACACCCAGAGAGCACTGTGGATTCAAACAATGATGGATCTGGCCCAAACTTGGCATGAATACTCAATATGACCAAATAGAGGACTTTGCTGGGATTTATAGTTCACCTACAATCAAAGAGCATTCTGAACTTCAGCAATGATGGAATTGAACCAAACTTGGCACACAGAACTCCAATGACTAAGAGAAAACATTGGAAAGGTTTGGTGGACACTGACCTTGAGTTTGGGAGTTGTGGTTCACCTACACTCAGCGAGCACTGTTGATTCAAACAATGATGGATCTGGACCAAACATGGCATGAATACTCAATATGACCAAATGGTGGAATTTGGGGAAAATAGACCTTGACATTTGGGAGTTGTAGTTGCTGGGATTTACAGTTCAGCTACAATCAAAGAGCATTCTGAACTCCAGCACAATGGAATTGAACCAAACTTGGCACACAGAACTCCAATGACCAAGAGAAAATATTGGAAGGGTTTGGAGGGCATTGACCTTGAGTTTGGGAGTTGTAATTCACCTACACCCAGAGAGCACTGTGGATTATAACAATGATGGATCTGGACCAAACTTGGCATGGATACTCAATGTGCCCAAATGGTGGAGTTTGCGGGGAAATAGACCTTGACATTTGGGAGTTGTAATTGCTGGGATTTACAGTTCAGCTACAATCAAAGAGCATTCTGAACTCCAGCTACAATGGAATTGAACCAAACTTGGCACACAGAACTCCAATGACCAAGAGAAAATATTGGAAGGGTTTGGAGGGCATTGACCTTGAGTTTGGGAGTTGCAGTTCACCTACACCCAGAGAGCACTGTGGACTCAAACAATGACGGATCTCTGTATTGTCGAAGGTTTTCATGGCCGGAATCACTGGGTTGTTGTAGGTTTTTTCTGGCTATATGGCCATGTTCTAGAGGCAATTTCTCCTGACGTTTCGCCTGCATCTATGGCCAGCATCCTCAGAGGTAGTGATCATCCTCACTACCTCTGACGATGCTTGCCATAGATGCAGGCGAAACGTCAGGAGAAAGTGCCTCTAGAACATGGCCATATAGCCCGTAAAAACCTACAACAACCCACCGAACATTACATTTTTATTTATATAGATATACTAACTGTACCCGCCATGCGTTGCTGTGGCCAACCTTCCCTCCCTCTTTCTCTCCTTCTTTCCCTCCTTCCCTTTTCTTCTTTCCTTCACTCCTTCCTTCCTTCTCTACCTCTTTCCTTCCTCCCTTTTTCTTTGCCTTCCCTTTCTCTTTCTTCCTTCTCTTCTCAACACATCATAATACTAACACTGACTTCCAAAATGAACAATGATCTGGCTACAGCCAAACAGCAGAGGGAAAACAATCAGGGACATCTAATCACCTCTCAACAAAAGATTGCTCCAGGCACTGCCAGGCAATCAAATGCTAATCAAGGTGGTCAGTTGAAACATTCACACCTAGCTCCAGCAGACAAGAGTCCTTTGTCCTGCCCTGGTCATTCCACAGATATATAAACCCAATTTTCCTAGTTCCAACAGACCTCACTAGAATCATAGAATCAAAGAGTTGGAAGAGACCTCATGGGCCATCCAGTCCAACCCCCTGCCAAGAAACAGGAATATTGCATTCAAATCACCCCTGACAGATGGCCATCCAGCCTCTGTTTAAAAGCTTCCAAAGAAGGAGCCTCCACCACACTCCGGGGCAGAGAGTTCCACTGCTGAACGGCTCTCACAGTCAGGAAGTTCTTCCTCATGTTCAGATGGAATCTCCTCTCTTGTAGTTTGAAGCCATTGTTCCATTGCGTCCTAGTCTCCAGGGAAGCAGAAAACAAGCTTGCTCCCTCCTCCCTGTGGCTTCCTCTAACATATTTATACATGGCTATCATATCCCCTCTCAGCCTTCTCTTCTTCAGGCTAAACATGCCCAGCTCCTTAAGCCGCTCCTCATAGGGCTTGTTCACCAGACCTTTTATCATTTTAGTCGCTCTCCTCTGGACACATTGCAGCTTGTCAATATCTCTCACATACCTCTGAGTATGCTTGCCATAGATGCAGGCAAAACGTCAGGAGAAAATGCCTCTAGAACATGGCCATATAGCCCAAAAAAACCTACAGCAACCCAAATATGGATCTGGACCAAACTTTGCATGAATACTCAATATGCCCAAATGGTGGAGTTTGGGGAAAATAGACCTTGACATCTGGGAGTTGTAGTTGCAGCAATTCATAGTCCACCTACAATCAAAGAGCATTGATGACCAATTGTCGAGGGTACTTTGTGCTTTTCCTGCATTCCAGGGGTTGGATTGCATGGCTTATGGGTTCTCATCTAATTGTGTGATTCTATGATTCATAATACAAAATATAGATCATATTATGATGGTTTCTACATTACGTTTCAGAGAGAGATGCGATGTTGGCGAGGACAAGGGCAAAGGATGGAGCACGACAAGTTGCCAAGGAAGCTTCTAGCCCTGTTTTGATACACACACACACCTATCTGAGAAAGGCGCTGGATTATCTTCTGGCAACAAGCAAGCAAGAGGCTGGAAGGGAGATAAAAACAGTCAAGGATGAGGTGACATTTCCAGATGAGTTACAGCTGAAAGGATGCTCTCTGCAAAGAGCCTATGAATCAACAGCTGCTTCCTTTGACGTCAGTTTTCACACTCTTCTGCCGGGGACACTGACCTTTCAGATGGTTGTCGCAAGAACTTACAGAGGGATGTTGAGGCCAGCAGCTCCGAACTGAGCCCAGAAGGCAATGCTGCCCAACAGTTATGTAACCATCTTTGGCATCTTCCTAGGCAAATCTGCTATTGATATATCCTATTCTTTTGTACTTGACTGATTACATTGCTGCAACTTTTGAAAGTCCAAGTTATTTGCCCTGCCATTTATGTTTAATCCAATGAGACAGTGTTTCCCAACCTTCCGAATGCCACGACCCTCTAATATAGTTTCATAGATTTCATAGAATCCTAGAGTTGGAAGAGACCTCATGGGCCATCCCATGAAGGGTTGGGTGTCCTCTAATCCCTCATCCACTCCATCTTGGTGAGGTTGAAGATGACTTTCTTTTTGTGAGTAGACTAAAGCAAAGAAGGCATTAAATAGTTCTGGCGGGGACGGGAGATAGGGCCTTCTCGGTGGTGGCCCCGCAGCTGTGGAACGCCCTTTCCACGGACATTAGACTAGCTCCATCATTAATGGTATCCCGCAAAAAAGTGAAAACCTAGTTGTTTGAGCAGGCGTTCAAATAGTTAGTGCAATGAATGTAATGAACATAGGAATGGAACAATGGATGACGGATCTGGATCATGTTTTTAGTGATGAGACGCTAGCGAATGGCTATTGGTGTTAATTGTATATTGTTGTTAATTGTATACTTTTCTATAATATGTTATGATGTTAACTGTTTTTTATACTGTGTTATGGAAGCATGGATTTTCTGCTGTTCTTGTTGTGAACCGCTGTGAGTCGCCTAAGGGCTGAGAACAGTGGTATACAAATAAAGTAAATAAATAAATAAATAAATAAATAAATAGTTCTGCCTTTTCCCTATCCCCTGTCAGCATTGCCCCATCTTTTCCTCGAAGAGGCCCTATCGCCTCCTTGTTCTTTTTCTACTGACATAAGAAAATAAGCCCTATTTATTGTTTTTAATGTCCCTGGCAAGCCTGAACTCATTTTGTGCTTTAGCCTTGCGGACCTTTTCCCTACAGGAGCTGGCTATTTGTTTGAATTCTTCTTTGGTGATTTCTCCCTTTCTCCACTTCTTGTGTATGTCTCTTTTGAGTCTTAGCAAAGTTAGAAGTTCTTTGGACATCCATTCTGGCTTCTTTGCACTTGTCCTATTTTTTTCTCTTTGTTGGTGCTCTTTATTTATTTATTTATTTATTTCTAGTACTTCTACCCCGCGCTTCTCAACCCCCTAGAGGGGACTCAGGGTGGCTTACAACCGGCACAATTCGATGCCAACAATTCAACAAGTAAAATACATAGCAGCAGTAATCACAAATAATTAAAACAATCAATCAGTACAATAACAACTAAAAGAAAAGCCAATCTAGTGGCTAACGTTCACCAAGTTCTAACAATCTGTAAGTATATTCAACATTATCATAATCTTTTCCAAACTCTTTGCAATTGCACCTTGAGTATTTCACCCTTGAAAAACTCCCATCCATAAGTAACTCCCTTCTCTTTTAGTATCTGTGTCCACGGAATGCTGCTCAGTGTTTCCTTCATTTTTCGGGAATCAGCTCTCCTAAAATCCAAAATGCAGGTTTGACTTGTCTTAGTTTTGGCCTTCCTGTTCTTCATACTGTGGTAACCCCCAAACATAACATTATTTTCGTTGTTACTTCATAACCATAACTTCACTGCTGTTATGAATCGTAATGGAAATATCTGATCCGCGGGATGTATTTTCATTCACTGGACAAATTTGGCACAACTATCTGATACGCCCACATTTGAATACTGGTGGGGTTGTGGGGATTGATTTTGCCATTTGGGAGTTGTAGTTGCAAGGATTTATAGTTCACCTACAATCAAAGAGCATTCTGAACTGCACCAACGATGGAATTGAGCCAAACTTGTCACACAGAACTCCCATGAGCAACAGAAAATACTGGAAGGGTTTGGTGGGGATTGAGCTTGAGTTTTGGAGTTGTAGTTCACCTACACCCAGAGAGCACTGTGGACTCAAACAATGATGGATCTGGACCAAACTTGGCACTTATAATATATTAGACTCATATAATCCAATTCAAAGCAGATCTTGTGGATTATCTGCTTTGATTTTCTGGGTGATATGGCAGTGTAGATCCAGCCTCAGATGTCACTCTCACATCTTTGTATGAAGCCCATTTCTTTCATATATGTTTACTCAGTGGCAGTCATCCCTTTGTTTTGGCACCCCCTCTTTTCACATGATCTCTCCTTTGACTCATTGGGTTACTCATTTTCAGTGTTCCTCAACAAAGTGTTGTCGAAGGTTTCATGGCCAGAATCACTGGGTTGCTATGAGCTTTCTCAGCTGTATAGCCATATTCCAGAAGCATTCTCTCCTGACGTTTCACTTGCATCTATGGCAGGCATCCTCAGAGGTTGTGAGGTCTGTTGGAAACTAGGCAAGTGGGGTTTATATATCTGTGGAATGTCCAGGCTGGGAGAAAATACTCAACAAACATTTTGGGAGAAAGTACTCAACAAACATTACCCCCTGGGAGAAAAGTATTACCCAATCAACTCTTGTGTATTTATGGGAAAGGAGAGTGAAAGAGAGAGATTGTTGGTGCTGGAAGTCTCTATGGCAGTGGTTCTCAACCTGGGGTCCCCAGATGTTTTTGGCCTACAACTCCCAGAAATCCCAGCCAGTTTACCAGCTGTTAGGATTTCTGGGAGTTGGAGGCCAAAAACATCTGGGGACCCCAGGTTGAGAACCACTGCGCTATGGAGTGACAAATAGGTTGACATGACATGGTGAAGTGAAGGCTGGAAAGGATCGTACTGTCTCTATCCCAGGGGGTACTGCTCCATCCATGTTTAACATCTACACAAATGACCAGCCACTGCCAGAAGGGACAGAGAGTTTCATCTATGCTGATGATCGTGCCATTACCGCTCAAGCAGGGAGCTTTGAGATGGTTGAACAGAAGCTCTCCGAAGCTCTAGGTGCTCTCACTGCCTATTACGGGGAAAACCAACTGATCCCCGATCCATCTAAAACACAGACATGTGCCGTTCACCTTAAGAACAGACAAGCATCCCGAGCTCTGAGGATTATGACCTGGGAAGGAACCCCACTGGAGCATTGCAGTGCACCCAAATACCTGGGAGTCACTCTGGACTGTGCTCTGACCTACAAGAAGCACTGCCTGAACATCAAGCAAAAAATGGGTGCTAGAAACAATATCATACGAAAGCTGACTGGCACAACCTGGGGATCACAACCAGATACAGTGAAGACATCTGCCCTTGCACTATGCTACTCTGCTGCTGAGTACGCATGCCCGGTGTGGAACACATATCACCACACTAAAACAGTGGATGTGGCTCTTAATGAGACATGCCGCATTATTACAGGGTGTCTGCGCCCTACACCACTGAAGAAATTACACTGCTTAGCCGGTATTGCACCACCTGACATCCGCCGGGAAGTAGCAGCCAATAGTGAAAGGACCAAGGCAGAGACATCTCCAGCTCATCCCCTGTTTGGATATCAGCCAGCACGTCAACGACTTAAATCTAGACATAGTTTTCTAAGATCTACAGAGACACTCACTGGAACACCTCAGCAAGCGAGAGTCCAAAAGTGGCAAGCTCAAATCCAGAACCTCAATCCGTGGGTGATACCAAATGAGAGACTCCCCCCTGGGCACACAGAGGACTGGGCGACTTGGAAGGCACTGAACAGACTGCGCTCTGGCACCACGAGATGCAGAGCCAACCTTAAGAAATGGGGCCACAAAGTGGAATCCACGACATGTGAGTGTGGAGAAGAGCCAACCACTGACCACCTGTTGCAATGCAACCTGAGCCCTGCCACATGCACGATGGAGGACCTTCTTGCGGCAACACCAGAGGCACTCCAAGTGGCCAGATACTGGTCAAAGGACATTTAATCAGCTACCAAGTTTGCAAAATTTGTGAGTTTTTTTTATCTGTTTGTTTGTTTTGTTCTGTTAAAAATGTAATTCAATGTTCTGGTTCCGGATGACACGATAAATAAAAATAAAATAAAATAAAATAAAGAAATACTTTGCAACTGAGAAATATTGGCCCTATTGTCGAATGCTTTCATGGTTGGAATCACTAGGTTCTTGTAGGTTTTTTCGGGCTATAGGGCCATGTTCTAGAGGCATTTCTCCTGACGTTTCGCCTGCATCTATGGCAAGCATCCTCAGAGGTAGTGAGGTCCCCTATAGCCCGAAAAACCTACAAGAACCTATTGGCCCTATTCCAGATCGAGGCTGGTTCTGAGCATGTAGGCACCTTGTTGGATAGAGGTCTATGAGCACAGTTGCTTCCTCGTGATAGAACAAATACTTAACTGCAAACAAAACTCGAAGAGGTGCCTTTTTTGGACTGGTAGCCATGTTGGCTGTAGATTGTGGGACTTGTTGTCCAAAACCAGCTAACCAACGAACCAACCCCTTTCAAAGTCTGAACCCAAAACCTTCATAATAGTGGAAGCCCATGCCTGTTTACTTGAGCACGGTGTGCTTCTCATCTTAAGAATAGACGGGCATCTCAAGCTCTGAGGATGACCTGGGAAGAAATCCCACTGGAGCATTGCAGCACACCCAAATACCTGAAAGTTACTCTAGACCAGGGGTCCTCAAACTAAGGGCTGGGGGCCAGATACGGCCCTCCAAGGTCATTTACCTGGTCCTCACTCAGAGTCAACCTAAGTCTGAAATGACTTGAAAGCACACAACAACAACAATCCTATCTCATCAGCCAAAAGCAGGCCCACACTTGCCAGTGAATTACTAATAAGTTTATATTTGTTAAAATTGTTCTTCACTTCAATTATTGTATTGTTTTTAAGTGTTTTTTGCACTACAAATAAGATATGTGCAGTGTGCATAGGGATTCATTTGTGCTTTTTTCAAATTATAATCCAGTCCTCCAACAGTTTGAGGGACTGTGACTGGCCCTCTCTTTATAAAGTTTGAGGACCCCTGCTCTAGACCGTGCTCTGACTTATAAGAAGCACTGCTTGATTATTAAGCAAAAAGTGGGCGCTAGCAATAATAATATCATACGAAAGCTGACTGGCACAAAGAGGCGGCCCTAGGTAATTTTCAACGGTAAGCAAACAGTATTTTGGCGTTCCCCCCCTCCCCCCCAACCAATCACTGATATATATTTTCTGTTCGTCGTGGGTGTTCTGTGTGCCATATTTGGTTCCCTTCCATCATTCATGGAGTTCAGAATGCTCTTTGATTGTAGGTGAACTATACATCCCAGTAACTACAACTTGCATATGTCAAGGTCTATTTTTCCCCAAGAGCGCCTCAAGAGCACCCCTGGGCAAAATCAACTATACTGCAAAGGCTTACTTTGCATAATGGGTTGAGCCGCCTCTGCTGGCACAACCTGAGGATCACATCCGGAGAAAGTTAAGACATCTACCCTTGCGCTTTGCTACTCTGCTGCTGAGTATGCATGCCCAGTGTGGAACACAACTCACCATGTTAAAACAGTGGATGTGGCTCTTGATGAGACACGTCGCATTATCACAGGATGTCTATGCCCTACATCGCTGGAGACATTATACTGTTTAGCAGATATTGCACCACCTGACATCCATCGGAAAGTAGCAGCCTGTAATAAAAGGACCATCTTCTGTTCAGATATCAGAAAGCATGCCAATGCCTTAAATCAAGAAATAGGTTCCTAAGATCCACAGAGATACTAGCAGGAACACCTCAGCAAACAAGAGTCCAAAAGTGGCAGGCGGAAACCCAGAACCTCAATCAATGGCTGATACCAGAAGAGAAACTCTCTCCTGGGCACACAGAAGACTGGGCAACTTGGAAGGCACTGAACAGACTGTGCTCTGGCACCACAAGATGCAGACCCAATCTTCAGAAATGGGGCTACAAAGTGGAGTCCACGACATGCGAGTATGGAGAAGAGCAAACCACTGACCACCTATTATAATGCAGTCTGAGCCCTGCCACATGCACAATGGAGGACTTTCTTACAGCAACACCAGAGGCATTCCAAGTGGTCAGCTTCTGGTCAGAGGACATTTAGAAAAGTTTTTAACTTTGTTTGTGTTTTTAAATTACTGTACCTTCAATAAACTTCTGACACAATAAATAAATAAGGAAACCTGGAAGTATCCACAGGCTTTGCAGCCATCTGGACGTAACTGTACCCTCAATTCACTTCTGACATGATAAATAAATGAATAAAGCACCATTTAAATTGCTCACACACTGCCTTCCAAAAATTTGAAAACCTTTCCAATGTTTATATACTTACTAGCCGTCCCCTGCCACGCATTGCTGTGGCCCAGTCTGTGTATATGTGTTTTGTGTGTGTATATATGTGTGTATATATATGTGTGTATATGTGTATATATGTGGTTTTGTGCATGCCTTTATTTTTTGGATTTTTAAGTCCCTTCTGCTCCGTTTTTCAGCATTTTTATGAGTGATGGTCACTCGTTGGCCTGAGAGGTGTCTTGTGTCCAAATTTGAAGTAATTTTGTCCAGTGGTTTCTGAGTTATGTTAATCCCACAAACGAACATTACATTTTTATTTGTCTAGACTTAAATGGATTTTGCTTTGCATTTGTTCTGTTTGAAGTCATGCTTTAATTTTGGAAGTTGCAAAAAGGAGAACTGATTGTATATGAAACATAAATGGGAGTTCACTTTCAGACTTGGATCCCATCTCCAAGGTATCTCATTAGATATGTGCCAATACTACAAAATCTAAACTATGGAATCTTTCTGGTCCCAAGCATTTTGAACAAGCCAAACTCAACCTATCTTTGG
This sequence comes from Anolis sagrei, assembly GCF_037176765.1. Lineage (NCBI taxonomy): Eukaryota > Metazoa > Chordata > Lepidosauria > Squamata > Anolidae > Anolis > Anolis sagrei. The sequence goes on along the minus strand of NC_090027.1, from coordinate 10,611,947 downwards.
AGCTCAGGGTGATAAATTGGAAAATTCAGAAGAGCTGAGAAGGAAAGGATCGTCCATCCCAAGGACCTAGGCTTCTTCTGGCCATTGCCCAAACGACCTCCAAAAGCATCCAAGAGCCATGGAGGAAAATTAGAGATTTCTCAATATGCCATTCAGGGACACTTGCCTTGACTGTAGGGGCCAAGGCTGTAGTGATGTTTCTAGAAAATGGTTTTGAGTAATTGGTGTGTTTTTCTCCTCCAACCTCATGGCTTAACTTGGAAGTCCCTGAACAGACTCAGAAGTGGAGTGGGCAGATCAAAAGACAACCTGGGAGAATGGCACTACCTAAAAGAATCCCACACCTTGTGTGACTGTAGAGTAGAACAGACAACTCCACATCTGTATGCTTGTCCACTATGTTCTGCCTCATGCACAGAGGAAGAACTGTTGGAGGCGACAGACAATGCCATTGCTGTTGCCCGTTTTTGGTCAAAGGATATTTAGCTGGCTGCGCTCCTTCTATTTTTATTAGTTTTATACTAATTTATGCAATGCTTTTGATGCAAAATGAATAACCTCATGACTCACCAATATCCATCCCATGGATCTCCTTTATTCCTTTGTATATAAATATGGTTGTGCTGGAACAGCTGTACCAGAAGCTCCCACTTTATTTGCCTTGTATTAAGTGTTTGCTTGCAGCCCAAGGCTTGGGATTCTGCAGAAGGGTGGCTTCCTGTTAAAGTTTGCAGTTATAGGGCAGGCCCCCTGTCTATCATCGTTAAGTTTGGTTCCGCCCCCTGTTCAGGACAATTGAGAAGGGAAGGGAGCCATTTTTAGTCAGTCTCAGCAAGGAAAGTCAATGTACAGGATGTGTACAGACTTTCTCCTGTACAAAGGTTTCAACCCTTAAGACCTCCTGGGGGAGAACAATCTTAAGAGCAAAAGGATTCCCAAAGATTTCCAGGGAAAACAGCCCTAAAGCTCTGAGGAATTTCGGAGGGAAAAACAGCTTTGAACATCTAAGAACTCCAGCTGAAGTGACTACAGGCCTACTGGTAGGTCCACTCAGTTTTGAGACGCAGTTCAGCCCGGTAGTGGAGCCCACATCAGTTAGGTTTAGGATCACAGCCTGGGAGAAGTTTGGAAAGGGATTTTCCTTTAGAGTAAAGTAACAGTTAGAAGCCACCAGTTGCACAAAGTCTGGAAGCATTTGTTTAACCTTTTGAAGACAAAAGAAGTTTCTGTTGATTGTTCACCAATAAAAGACTGTTATATTTTACAAGCCCTCTAGAGACTGTTTATGGTGAAAATCCTTATGAATTTCTCTTCAGGTCCCCGGCTTCCCACTGTGCTAAAGTTGCACGTCCTGTTTTAAAAGCAATTCGTTTCAAGCCCAGCGCACGACAGAACAATGGTGTTTTTATGTGGTATGAGCACACCAAATCACCTTGTCTCTCTCCTGAGGAATTGGCACAACAACAAGTAGCAACAGTAAGAACAACCATGGAACAACAGACTGGTTCAAGATTGGGAAAGGTGTACGGCAGGGTTGTCTACTCTCACCCAACCTATTCAACTTGTATGCAGAACACATCATGCAATGTGCGGGGCTTGACAAATGCAAGGCTGGGGTGAAAATTGCTGGAAGAAACATTAACAACCTTAGATATGCAGATGACACCACTTTGATGGCCGAAAGCAAGGAGGAGCTGAGGAGCCTTCTAATCAAGGTGAAAGAAGGAAGCGCAAAAGCCAGGTTGCAGTTAAACATAAAAAAACCAAGATTATGGCAACAAGAATGATTGACAACTGGGAAATAGAGGGAGAAAACAGGGAGGCAGTGACAGACTTTGTATTTCTAGGTACAAAGATAACTGCAGACGCAGACAGCAACCAGGAAATCAGAAGACGCTTCCTTCTTGGGAGGAGAGCAGTGTCCAATCTTGATAAAATAGTGAAGAGTAGAGACATCACACTGGCAACAAAGATCCGCCTAGTCAAAGCCATGGTATTCCCTGTAGTCACGTACGGATGTGAGAGCTGGACCTTAGGGAAGGCTGAGCAAAGGAAGAGAGAAGCTTTTGAGCTGTGGTGCTGGAGGAAAGTGCTGAGAGTGCCTTGGACCGCGAGAAGATCCAACCAGTCCATCCTCCAGGAAATAAAGCCTGACTGCTTATTGGAGGGAAGGATAGTAGAGGCAAAGATGAAGTACTTTGGCCACATCATGAGAAGACAGGCAAACCCAGAGAAGACAATGATGCTGGGGAAAATGGAAGGAAAAAGGAAGAGGGGCCGACCAAGGGCAAGATGAATGGATGCCATCCTTGAAGTGACTGGATTGACCTTGAAGGAGCTGAGGGTGGTGACGGCCGACAGGGAGCTCTGGCACGGGCTGGTCCATGAGGTCACAAAGAGTCGAAAACGACTGACTGAATGAATGAACAACATGATGTTTTTAATGTCATTTTCTGCCATCATTCTTCCACCTGTCCATATACAGTAAACCCGAATGGTCCATTCAGTGTATTCAATGTTTCCAAAGTCCTCTTGTCATCTAAGTAAACTAGGCATCACTAGCCATAAATCCCAGCCTTATCAACGTTTTGGCCTTGGTTGAGGAAGAGAGGCATTGATGTAAAAATCGGGAAATCCACAGCCTGAGCAAGTCATTGCTCTTCCGGTCCTTATGGAAAAACAGCACTGCTGCCAGTTTAACCTCCCAAACAAAGGGTCTGTTTTTCCGGTTTTGAGGGGCTCCGTTCCACACAAATGCAATTTTCAGCCCGGCTAGAAAAAGAATCAGCTTGCTACAGTTTGCAGTTGATTTATTGCTACAATGGGCAGAGACTCTGCCTGAGTGTATGCACGAGGGTTGAATGAAAAGTAATGCCTCCACCTTTGTTACTTGGGTTCGGATGGGAATATTTTAATAAATCAAACACAGAAATAATCCTTAGAATGTGCTCTTTAACTACCACTATTCACTTTTCCACATACTGTATATACTCAAGTATAAGACTAGTTTTTCAGCCCCCTTTTTAGGCTGAAAAAGTTCCCCTCGGCTTATACTCGAGTCGAGGTTATTTATTACTTTACTTTGTTATTAGTATCATTTTATTACATGAATCATTTTAATATATTAATTAATTAATATGTTTACATTATTTTACTCTACAGTATTATTATTTTATTACATTTATTATTTTACTCTATTATTAGTATTTATTAGTATTATTAGTATTTAGTATTATTAGTATTTATTTACTCTATTATTAGTATTTATTAGTATTATTAGTATTTATTTACTCTTTATTATTATTACATTTATTATTTTACTTTATTTTTATTGTTACTGCATTTATAATTTTACTGTTATTACTGTTATTACATTTCCATTATTTTACTCTATTATTATTATTATTATTATTATTATTATTATTATTCTGACACAGCAAATGAGGTATATATGCTGGATTTCATTATTATTATTATCATTATTTTACTCTCTGTATTATTATTGGAGGGGTACATAAACACATTTACACTAAATATTAGAATAATGATTCAATCAGGGCTGGACAGTCTTATCTTAAATTACAATTTTATGTAAATATTCAAAAAACATTTAACCTACTGATGCCTCAATTAATGTAATTTTATTGATATCTATTTTTATTTTGAAATTTACCAGTAACTCCTGCATTTCCCACCCTCGGCTTATACTCGAGTCAATAAGTTTTCCCAGTTTTTTATGGTAAAATTAGGTGCCTCGGCTTATATTCGGGTCGGCTTATACTCGAGTATATACGGTAATCACCAGACAGTTGGATACATTTCTGCCAACAATGAACAAGTTTTCTGAAGCCGTCATGGAAGAAGTCGACACTTTGTTTCCGCAACCAGCAACTCACAGTTCTCTCAATGTCTTCATCAGAAGCATAATGATGTCCCCGCAGATCCTTCATTATCAGGAACAGATGGAAGTCAGACGGTGCTAAATCTGGACTGTATGATGCCGTATGGTGGTGAGATCCAGTCTCCGAAGTTTCAAGTCTGTGCGCTTTCATTTCAGGCATCAGCATCCTGGGTACCCATCGTGCACAGATCTTCCGATAGCCAAGCAAAGCAATAATGTGACCCACACGTTCTTGTGAAATGCCGATTATGCTTGACATTTCTCTCTGAGTGATACGACGATTGTTCTGAATCAATCTGTCAATCTTTTGCTTGTGAAACTCACAGGACGTCCAACTCTTTGTTTGTCACACAAATCGGATGTTCCCACCTCAACATCTTTAAACTTACTCGCCCAACAATGCACAGTACTCACATCCACACAATCCCCATAAACAGCTTGCATTCTCTGATGAATCTCCTTTGGGCTGACACCTTCTGTTGTCAAGAATTCAATGACTGCACATTGCTTAAGTCGCATTGACCTACCATCTGTGCAGGATTCTATACTTTGCACATTAACAACACAACCATTTAATGCTAAGGCTTTCCACAAAATGGAACTGTAGAGGAGAGTCTATTGAACAAGCCAGTACCTTCTGCATACTAGTACCGCTATCTGTTGAGGAGTTACGAAGGTGGAGGCATTACTTTTCATTCAACTCTGGTATTTACTTAGTTGATTTCTTCCTTCCCTTTGAGTTGCTGTGTTTCCAGAACACACACTCTACTCAGTTCAGGCCTAGTTTGAATGTTCCTTATCCTGTTTTCCTAAGTAGAGACTAATCATACTCTGATTATTTCATCTTGATTAGGGAATATCTCCTTTAGTTAACATTTCTGTCTTAGTTTCCACACCGGAAAATATATTTGCTTGTGTGTGTTTTTTTGAGCGGTAGAGAGAGCACATATTCTTGATACTTAATGGATAACAGTTAATTATAATTACATTGCCAAGGGCCTTCTTTGCCTCCAGAATTTAGTCTAGAAACTTCGACAACTGGGATGGAAACCTCAGCTATCAACAGAGGCAAAAACTTAGCCCAAAGAGAACTGAACCCTATAGCAGCTATGCCATGGAGCAGGACTATCTATACCAGTGTTTTTCAAGCTAGGGGTCGTGAGGGGGTGTCATTTTCTCATTTGGGAGTTGTAGTTGCTGGGATTTATAGTTCAGCTCCAATCAAAGAGCATTCTGAACTCCACCAACGATGGAATTGAACCAAACTTGGCACACAGAACTCCCATGACCAACAGAAAATACTGGAAGGGTTTGGTGGGCATTGACCTTGAATTTTGGAGTTGTAGTTCACCTACATCCAGAGAGCACTGTGGACTCAAACACTGATGGATCAGGACCAAACTTGGCACGAATACTCAATATGCCCAAATGTGAACACTGGTGGAGTTTGGGACAAATAAAACTTGGTACTTGGGAGTTGTAGTTGCTGGGATTTATAGTTCACTTGCAATCAAAGAGCATTCTGAACTCCACCAACAATGGAATTGAACCAATCTTGGCATACACAACTCCCATGACCAAGAGAAAATACTGGAAGGGTTTGGTGGGCAGTGTCCTTTGGTTTTGGAGTTGTAGTTCACCTACATCCAGAGACCACTATGGACTCAAACAATAATAGATATGGACTAAACATGGCACTAATACTCAATATGCGCAGCTCAAGGGTCTCCAGAAAAGCCAAATACTGGTGGAGTTTGGGGAAAATACACCTTGACATTTGGGAGATGTACTTACTGGGATTTATAGTTCGCCTATAATCAAAGAGCGTTCTGAACCCCACCAACGATGGAATTGAACCAAACTTGGCACACAGTTCTCCCGTGACCAACAGAAAATACTGGAAGGGTTTGGTGGGCAGTGTCCTTTGGTTTTGGTGTTGTAGTTCACCTACATCCAGAGAGCAATGTGGACTCAAACAGTGATGTATCAGGACCAAACTTGGCACGAATACTCAATAAGCCCAAATGTGAACGCTGGTGGAGTTTGGTACTTGGGAGTTGTAGTTGCTGGGATTTATAGTTCACTTGCAGTCAAAGAGCATTCTGAACTCCACCAACAATGGAATTGAACCAATCTTGGCATACACAACTCCCATGACCAACAGAAAATACTGGAAGGGTTTGGTGGACAATGTCTTTTGGTTTTGGAGTTGTAGTTCACCTCCATCCAGAGACCACTGTGGACTCAAACAATAATAGATATGGACTAAACATGGCACTAATACTCAATATGCCCAAATACGAACTCTGGTGCAGTTTGGGGAAAATACACCTTGACATTTGGGAGATGTACTTACTGGGATTTATAGTTCACCTATAATCAAAGAGCATTCTGAACCCCACCAACGATGGAATTGAACCAAACTTGACACACAGTTCTCCCGTGACCAACAGAAAATACTGGAAGGGTTTGGTGGGCAGTGTCCTTTGGTTTTGGTGTTGTAGTTCACCTACATCCAGAGAGCAATGTGGACTCAAACAGTGATGGATCTGGAGCAAACTCTACACGAATACTCAATATGCCCAAATGTGAACACTGGTGGAGTTTGGGGAAAATACAATATTGACATTTGGGAGTTGTAGTTGCTGGGATTCGTAGTTCACCTACAATCACAGTGCATTCTGAACCCCACCAACGATAGGATTGGGCCAAACCTCCCACACAGAACCCCCATGACCACCAGAATGGGCCACAGCAATGCGTGGCAGGGGTCGGCTAGTGGCTAATATACAGCAGAAGTTGATTTGGAGTTGTCATCTCTGGTTTTCAAAAAAGCAATTTAAATTTATGGTTTTTGACTTTTGCAGGGGGTCTTGTATCCCTAACCCTGGGGGGTGATTATATTTCACTTGCAGAAGGGATGAATTGTCTGTAATTCTAGCAGCAATGATAGTAATAGGACCCTGGTGTTGTGCACAGTTCAAGGGTCCCCAGAAAAGCCAAATGTGGCTTTCCAAATTTATTTATTTCAAATATTTGTACCCCACCCTTCCCGGCCGGTATGATTCAATGCCTCCATGTGTTCAAAATAGAATACATAATAAAACCAATAATTGCATACAATTAAAACATTAAATCAATTCAATTAAAATATGCTTAAACATAACAGCCTTATGGCCTTATCTAGCCAAGTTCTGAGATCAGAGACTCCATCTATAGACAATAATTGTCATCAGTGTCATTATCCTTACCATCCTCCAAAATATTGGGTGCCCTAACAAATTTGTGAACATCCTGCGGCTCCTCCATGATGACATGATGGCAACAGTCTTGGATAGCAATGGCTCCCAAAGTGACCCATTTAAGGTGGAATCGGGTGTCAAACAGGAATGTGTTCTTGCCCCAACTTTATTCTCCATCTTCGTCGCTATGATACTTCATCTTGTTGATGGGAAGCTTCCCACCGGAGTGGAAATCATCTATCGGACAGATGGCAAACTATTTAACCTCAGCCAAAACCAAGGTTACAACAACATCTGTTATAGAGCTCCAGTATGCTGATGACAAGGTCATCTGTGCGTATTCAGAAGAAGATCTACAAACCACTCTAAACACCTTCGCAGAAGCATAGGAGAAGATCGGCCTGTAATTGAACATTGTGGTGGTGGTGGAGGCTCCTTCTTTGGAAGCTTTTAAGCAGAGGCTGGATGGCCATTTGTCAGGGGTGATTTGAATGCAATATTCCTGCTTCTTGGCAGGGGGTTGGACTGGATGGCCCATGAGGTCTCTTCCAACTCTTTGATTCTATGATTCTATGATTCTATGATTGAGAAAACCAAAGTGCTGTTCCATAGATAAAGCTTAATGGTGCCATAAATACAGCTTAATGGTGTAACATTGGAAAATGTTGACCATTTCCGCTACCTTGACAGCCACCTCTCCACAAAAGTCAACATTGACACCGAAATACAACACCACCTGAGCTCTGCGAGTGCAGCATTTTTCCGAATGAAGCAGAGAGTGTTTGAGGACCGGGACATCCGTAGGGAGACCAAGGTGCTTGTTTATAAAGCTATTGTCCTCCCAACCCTGCTCTATGCCTGCGAGATATGGACCGTCTACAGACGTCACATGCAACTCCTAGAACGATTCCATCAGCACTGCCTCTGGAAAATCCTGCAAATCTCTTGGAAAGACAAGTGGACAAATGTCACCGTGCTGGAAGAAGCAAAGACCACCAGCATTGAAGCAATGCTCCTCCACCATCAACTCCGCTGGACCGGCCACGTTGTCTGGATGCCCGACCACCATCTCCCAAAGCAGTTCCTCTACTCCGAACTTGGAAGAGCAGAAAACAAAATGTTGGTGGGCAGGAAAAGAGACTTAAAGATGGGCTCAAAGCCACCTTAAAAACTCTGGCATAGACACTGAGAACTGGGAAGCCCTGGCCCTTGAGTGCTCCAGTTGGAGGTCAGCTGTGACCAGCAGTGCTGCAGAATTTGAAGAGGCACGAATGGAGGGTGAAAGAGAGAAACATGCCAAGAGGAAGGCGTGTCAAGCCAACCCCGACCGAGACCGCCTTCCACCTGAAAACCAATGCCCTCACTGCGAGAGAAGATGCAGATCAAGAATAGGGCTCCACAGTCACCTACGGACTCACCAGTACACTGATCCTGGAAGACTATCCTACTTGGCCAATGAGGGATCGCTGAAGTAAAAGTAAGTAAGTATCCTTATCAGCATAGTCACCTGAAGGCCTGGTCCCACATCCATGTTTTCAACTTCTTTCTGAAGGAGAGGAGGGATGAAGATGTCCTAATTTTCCCAGGGAGCAAATTCCACAGGCAAGGGGGTCACCACCGAGAAGGTCCTGTCCTTCATCCTTGCCAATCGTGTTTGTGACAGAGGCAGGGCTGAGAGCAGGGCCTCCGCAGAAGATCTTAAATTTCGAGGTGGAACGTAGAAGGAGATACGTTTGGACAGGTACACTGGGCCAGAACCAAAGGTTGGGCTTTGAATGGAAGGGCAATTCTCTCCCTTTGCATGGCTCAAAATAGCTGTTTTGAAAGCTGGGAACAAAAGCAAGTGAAAGTGCAATTCCTACCCAAAGCTGTCCTGGAGAAACCCCTTGGACCCTCTGCAAGCCAAACTCCTTCCCAAGGCTGGATCTGTTAGTGTTAAAAACTTTAAGAAAGCCAACGAGTGGAGCTCGGAGCAAGCTCTTCACAGGCCAGGTCAAAGGGCCTCCGATAAGATAAATACGAGCCCAGTAAAAATAGACTTATCTTCTCCCGTCCTTCAGAAGACGTGATGGCCTTGGGTTAAAAAGTAAGGGATTCAAAGGCTTTGGCTGTTGGGGAAAATCTAGCCTTGACCTTAGATGGAAATGAAACACTCCTTTGGCCCTGGTTTATCTGTCAATAGGTTGAATCATGCCTTTCCAAGTCTTGTAAGTGCTTTCTGAGCTCCCAGGATTGCCGTCAAAAGCCAGGTGGAGGCAGCCTGCTTCTTTCATCTGCATTTCCCTCCGCTGCAAGTCACGCATCCATTGCAGAGATAGGATTTTTTCAAAGTAAAAGTTCCTAAGGGATAACTGGGAATTGCAGTCCAAATGCAACTGGAGTTGTTGCCCACGATTACGGACTAAATCCCCCAAATCACAGAGTCTGATCCTAAGTCTCCACTTGTCATTGATATCTAGAGCCGTGGTGGTGCAATGGGTTCAACCCTTGCGCCGGCTGAACTGCTGACCTGAAGGTTGGCAGTTCGAATCTGCGAGGTGGGGTAAGCTCCCGTTTGTTAGCCCCAGCTTCCCATGCGGGGACTTGAGAGAAGCCTCCCACAGAATGGTAACACATCCAGTTGTCCCCTAGCAACATCCTTGCAGATGACAACTCTCCTCTCTCTCTCTCTCTTAGGTGATCATAGAATCATAGAATCAAAGAGTTGGAAGAGACCTCCTGGGCCATCCAGTCCAACCCCATTCTGCCAAGAAGCAGGAATATTGCATTCAAATCACCCCTGACAGATGGCCATCCAGCCTCTGTTTAAAAGCTTCCAAAGAAGGAGCCTCTACCACACTCCAGGGCAGAGAGTTCCACTGCTGAACGGCTCTCACAGTCAGGAAGTTCTTCCTCATGTTCAGATGGAATCTTCTTTCTTGTAGTTTGAAGCCATTGTTCCGTGTCCTAGTCTCCAAGGAAGCAGAAAACAAGCTTGCTCCCTCCTCCCTGTGGCTTCCTCTCACATATTTATACATCCCTTGTTCTCTGTGTAGGATAGTCCTCCAAGGTACATTTCACATCCAAATGTTGATGTCTACCGCTCCCCGTCACTTTGATATTACAACACTACTCTTACAGCCGCCCCCTTTTCTTGCAGATGGCCAGCTGGTTAATCACCTGCCGCAATAGATCACTGCCAACTGGAAGGTGGCAAGTTCAAAGCCCGAGTTGGATTGAGCACCCGACTGTTAAGCCTAGCTTACTGTCCACCTAATCCAGTGTTTCTCAATCTTCCTAATGCCGCCACCCCTTCATACACTTCCTCATGTTGTGGTGACCCCCAACCATAACATTATTTTCCTTGCTACTTCATAACGTTTGCTACTGTTATGAATCGTAATGTAAATACCTGATATGCAGGATGTATTTTCATTCACTGGACTAAATTTGGCACAATACCTGATACATCTGAATTTGAATACTGGTGGGGTTGGGGGATTGATTTTGTCATTTGGGAGTTGTAGCTGCTGGCATTTGTAGTTCACCTACAATCAAAGAGTATTCTGAACGCCACCAACGACGGAATTGAACCAAATTTGGCACACAGAACTCCCATGACCAAAAAGAAAATACTGGAAGGATTTGGTGTGTACTGACCTTGCGTTTGAGAGTTATAGTTCACCTACATCCAGAGAGCACTGTGGACTCAAACAATGATGGATCTGGACCAAACTTGGCAGAAAATCTCAATATTTCCAAATGTGAATATTGGTGGAGTTTGGGGGAAATAGACCTTGACATTTGGGAGTTGTAGGTGCTGGGATTTATAGTTCACCTACAATTAAAGAGCATTCTGAACTCTACCAAAGATGGAATCGTACAAAAATTGGCACACAGAACTCCCAAGACCAGCAGAAAATACTGGAAGAGTTTGGTGGGTATTGACTGTGAGTTTTGGAGTTGTAGTCCACCTATAAACAAAGAGCACTGTGAACTCAAACAATGATGGATCTGGACCAAACTTGGCACGAAGACTCAATACGCTCAAATGTGAACACTGGTGGAGTTTGGGGGAAATAGACCTGGATATTTGGGAGTTGTATTTGCTGGGATTTATAGTTCACCTACAATCAAAGAGCATTCTGAACCCCACCAATAATAGAATTGGGCCAAACTTCCCACACAGAATCCCCATGACCAAAAGAAAATACTGTGTTTTCCGATGGTCTCTGGCGACCCCTCTGGCACCCCCTCATGACCCCGACCCCGAGATTGATAAACACTGACCTAAGCAGTTCAAAATCAGCTGAGCTGTGAGTAGAGAAATTAGGCACCACTTAAAGCAAATGACAGAGATCAAAGAACTAGAAGGAAATACTGTGATCAAAAGGACTGGACATCGTAGTTGATGAAGCGACAGCACCCCCCTGTGGCCGGATTCAAGCATAACCTCCAGTTGCTGAAATTGGGAAAATGCCGAAATACATCTGTCTGTCTGTCTTGTATGTATAAAACCAGCATTGAATGTTTGCTGTGTGTGTGTGTATTGTGATCCGCACTGAGTCCTCTTCGGGGTGAGAAGGCCAGAATATAAATATTGTAAATAAATAAATAAATAAATTCTCTCACACCAGAAGCAACTTGCAGTTCCTCAAGTTGCTTCTGACACCATATGTATAGATATATGGATCATCTGCAAGAAGGGGATGAGGATGCAATTTTTAAAGAGGTGTGTTCAGCTTTGGGAAAGAGGAAAGTGAGTGAGGAATTAAAATCTCTTCGTTTTACCTTGATCATAGCAAAGCCTCTCACAAGAGAGTCACATCCCTGTTTCCGCAACGGGTGTAGCCAACCCTAAGACCGGTTCCTCTAACTACGGATTTTGTCTTAATTTCCAAACAAGAAAATATGTCCCCCTCCCATTTCTCTATGTGTGTTTACATAAGTTGTGAGCAACCATAGAATAATAGAGTTAGAAGAGATCTTGTGGGCCATCCGTCCAACCCCTTGCCAAGAAGCAGGAAAATCACATTCAAAGCATCCTTGTGAAAGCCTCTGTTTAAAAGCTTCAAAAGAAGGAGACTCCACCACACACCGGGGCAGAGAGTTCCACTGCTGAACAGCTGTCAGAGTCAGGAAGTTTTTTCCTAATGTTCAGATGGAATCTCCTTTCTTTCTTGTAGTTTGAAGCCATTGTTCCACATCCTAGTCTCCCGGGCAGCAGAAAACAAGCTTACTCCCTTCTCCCTATGGCTTCCCCTCACATATTCATACATGAGACACTGAGAACTGGGAATCCCTGGCCCTTGAGAGCTCCAGCTGGAGGTCAGCTATGACCAGCAGTGCTGTAGAATTTGAAGAGGCACAAATGGAGGGAGAAAGAGAGAAACGTGCCAAGAGGAAGGCACGTCAAGCCAACCCCGACCGAATTCCACCTGGAAAGCAATGCCCTCACTGCGGGAGAAGATGCAGATCAAGAATAGGGCTGCACAGTCACCTACGGACCCACCAGTCTTGGAAGACTATCCTACTCAGACAACGTGGGATCGCCTAATTGTCTAAGAAAGGAGATTCCATCTGAACACGAGGAAGAACTTCCTGACTGTGAGAGCC
>NC_090027.1:10589209-10594209 GCF_037176765.1 Anolis sagrei | reverse complement strand
CATGGACTGTAATTAAAAGTTGCTGAACTGCTGAGATTACCCGCGACAAATGATGAACTGTGGTGGAAAACAACATGTTTACATTACTAAAGACAACAACTCTTTTAAATTAAGGTAAGGAAGCAAGCAAGGTTCCTTGAGAAGGAAAGTCAACATCTGTTGAAATGATAGAATCAGGATGTTTAAGCTGTCTGTCAGTCATTTACAACTTTCAGAACAACACTAGCAAGAAATTTCTACATAATAGACACTTTGTTATTTCAAAATTGCGGCAGACCAGAGGAGTCTGGCACACCCACTATTCTTCTCCATGGAAAGGAGAGAGAGTTAGTGTACTTGGGATAATGGCAGATCTGAAACAGAATGCAGAGTCTGGTCACTTATTTCTTTCTCCTAGTTAGGGAAAGAATGCATTTTGGAAGTTTTGGAAATATTGGAAATCTGGCCTAAGTGGCAGGAGATATAGGAAGAATGGTGATGAATGAGTATCCGTGTAATAAGTATGAATGAGTATCCGTGTAATAAGCAATTGCCTCATTCTTGTTTGATCCAAACCTACATCAGGTACAAATGTAGGTTTCATGATCCCAGCTTCCAGACGCTTGAAGTTGATGTTCTTGAAGAACGAGTGCAGCTTCACTTGGACAGCACCATCTCCTTTGCTTCCCAGTCGCTGTTTAGGATCTTTGGTCAGGAGCTGGGAAGGGAGAAGGAAGATACTAGGATTAATCAAGGTGCTTACAACCACAATGTCACCTTCATAACCACTAGCAAATAAATGTGTATCCTTTGGAAAATCTCCTTTACGAGAACAGGAGCCCGTTTGTTTGCCTTCAGCATGCAAAAATCTGGAGCTCTTTCATACTCTAAATACCTATAAATCCCTAAATGACTCCAGCCCAGTTTACCTGTCCAAACGGATTCTCCACTATGAACCATCAAAAATGTTAAGATCGTCTGGAAGGGCCCTGCTCTTGTTCCCACTAGCCTCGCAAGCAAGCCTGGTCAGGACGAGGGACAGGGCCTTCTCAGTGGTGGCCCCTCAGCTCTAGAACTCCCTCCCACTGGAGATTAGAACTGCCCCTTCTCTCCTGACTTTTAGAAAACAGGTGAAAACCTGGCTCTGGAAACTGGCATTTCACGAGTGAGTCAATAACTCATGCCTATATGGATGGATGGTGATGAACAACGATTGTTTTGTGACGACTTGGCCATTGTAATTATATGATTGTATTTTTGGTATTTTAATGTGTTAGTGTATTACGGAATGTGATGTTTTTAAATGATTGCTTGTGATATTATTATTGGAAACCGGCCTGAGTCCCTCCACGGAGGTAAGAAGACCGGTATACAAAAGTTCTAAATAATAAATAAATAACTAAATAAATACTACTCAGAGATAGCGCCAATTCATGTGGAATTGGCAACACTTTCACTATTTCATGATGGATCCCATGGAATAGGATCTTTGGGAAATGAGATAATAGGAAGTTACTGGTGTTTTATGCTTTTAATGCTTTTTATAGTTTTTATAATGTGATTTAATTGTTTTTAATTTTGTTTACGTTCATTGTGGCATCGAATTGTGCCACTGTAAGCCGGCTTGAGTTGCCTTTGGGCTGAGAAAGGTGACATAGAAGTGAAGTAAGTAAATAAATACATAAATTTAGTTACTTACTATATTTATACACCGCCCTTCTCAGCCCTCAGGCGACTCAGGGCAGTTTACAGAGGCAACGATTCAAGGCCCAAGAACATCATAAAACATTTAAGACATTAATACATAGTATAAAACCCAACAAAAGTAATTAAAAAAAGCCATTTGTGTCTCCTAATTAAAAACATTATCCATCTCTTCGCCCAGTCGTTCCTATGTTATCCATCTCTTCGCCCAGTCGTTCCGACAAGTTCCTATGTCGTTTACATTGCATTTTCAAATACTTGCTTGAACTGCCAGGTCTTGACTTTTTTCCAGAATGTTAAGAGGGAGGGGGCTGATCTAATGTCCCTAGGAAGGGTGTTCCATAGCTGAGGGGCCACCACTGAGAAGGCCGTCTCTCGTCCCCACCAAATGTATTTGTGACTCAGGTAGGATCGAGAGCAGGGCCTCCCTGGACGATCTTAAAGTCCCAGCAGATTCATAATGGGAGATGCGTTTGGACAGGTAAGTTGGGCCAGAACCGTTTAGGGCTTTATAGGCTCTGTGGTCCATGCATGTGGTCACTATTCAAACATAGTCTACATAGGGACCAGCAAACGCAGCATTGCCCAAACACGAATCAAGGAACATGAAAGGCACTGCAGACTAACTCAACCAAAGAAGTCAGGCATAGCAGAGCACCTGATGAACCAACCTGGACACAGAATACTATTTGAGAACACAGAAATGAGAACCACTCTAACGGCTACTATGTCAGACTACACAGAGAAGCCACTGAAATCCACAATTTCAACAGAAAGAAGGAAACCATGAAAATGAACAAAATCTGGCTACCAGTATTAAAAAAAAACCCTCTAAAATCAGGACAGTAAATAAAGAACAATAAATAAATAAATTCCAGAAAAAAACTATCTGGGCCAGCTAACACCTCCCAACCAAAGATTCCCACAGGCAGGAACCAGCCAAGCTTTGAAGCTGCAAGGCCATTAAATGCTAATCAAGGTGGTCAGTTGCATAATTCACACTTGCCTCCAACAGACAAGAATTCTTTTTCCCACGCTGGACATCTCACAGATATATAAACATTACTTGTCTAGTTTCTGACAGACCTCACAACCTCTGAGGATGCCTGCCATAGATGTGGGTCAGGAGAGAATGCTTCTGGAACATGGCCATACAGCCTGGAAAACTCACAACAACCCAGTATTCACACACATACACCCATACTTTTGTTCAACACATGATTGTAAAAGCAGGAGTCAGTTGTATTTTGTAAGATCTGTTTGAAAAAGAAGGTTTCATATCCAGTAACCTTAAATACCACTTGCAGGTAATGGTAAATTGTGGTCTAAGCAGATACCTCATCCTGTTGTTTCGGGATGCCAACCTGCTAGGATCATCTATGATCCTAGCATCTCCCCTTATGAACCATCTAGGACCTTAAGATTGTCTGGTGAGGCCCTGCTCTAATTACCGCCTTTGTCACAAGTACGTTTGGCGGAGATGAGAGACAGGGCCTTCTCGGTGGTGGCCCCTCGGCTATGGAACACCCTACTTATAGATATTAGATCGGCCACCTCCCTTTTAACATTCCGGAAAAAAAAGTCAAGATGTGGCTTTTTGAAAAAGCATTTGCAAATGTAGAGTAACTGACACAGGAAAATGGAACGACTAGACAATAAGTCCGGACAACGTTTTTAACAAGGAGATACTACGAATTTATATTTTACTAGCTGTACCTGCCACACGTTGCTGTGGCCAACCTTCCCTCCCTCTTTCTCTCTGTCTTTCCTTCCTTCCTTCGCTCCCTCTTTCCTTCCTTTTCTTTTTTTCTTTCCTTCTCTACAACTTTCCTTCCCCCTTTTTCTTTTCCTTCCTCTTTCTCTCCTTTCTTCCTTCTCTATCACTTTCCTTCCTTCCTTCGCTCCCTCTTTCCTTCCTTTTCTTTTTTTCTTTCCTTCTCTACAACTTTCTTTCCTTCCCCCTTTTTCTTTTCCTTCCTCTTTCTCTCCTTTCTTCCTTCTCTATCACTTTCCTTCCTTCCTTCGCTCCCTCTTTCCTTCCTTTTCTTTTTTTCTTTCCTTCTCTACAACTTTCTTTCCTTCCCCCTTTTTCTTTTCCTTCCTCTTTCTCTCCTTTCTTCCTTCTCTATCACTTTCCTTCCTTCCTTCGCTCCCTCTTTCCTTCCTTTTCTTTTTTTCTTTCCTTCTCTACAACTTTCTTTCCTTCCCCCTTTTTCTTTTCCTTCCTCTTTCTCTCCTTTCTTCCTTCTCTATCACTTTCCTTCCTTCCTCTTTCCCTCCCTCTATCTCTTCTTTCTTTCTTTCTTTCTTTCTTTCTTTCTTTCTTTCTTTCTTTCTCCCCTTCCTTCCCTCTCTCTTCCTTCCCTTTTTTTCTATATCGTCATTTAGATTTTGGGGGGTTTTAAGTTCTTTCCCCTGTTTTTTGGAGGGGTTTATCAGTGATGGTCACTCGTTGGTCTGTTAGGTGTCGTGTCCAAATTTGGTGTCAGTTTGTCTAGTGGTTTTTGAGTTATGTTAATTCCACAAACGAACATTACATTTTTATTTATATAGATTGGTTTGTTTGGTTTTTATTATATGTTATGTTTTTAATCGTATTCATGATATTGTAAGCATTGATTTTTGCCCTGTTAACCGCCTTGAGTCGCCTGGGCTGAGAAAGGAGGTATACAAATACAGTAAATAAATAAATAAATAAATCATGTGTCCTCCCTAACTTGACACTAACAGGGCTAAACTGGTAAAAAACTTCCATGGCATTGGCTGCTGGCACACAAAAGTCATTGCGTCCACTCCAAGAGGTACCTCATGATCGCACTAAATCTCAGCAGATTCTCCACTCACCGCCTTGCAGATGGCCTTGGTGTCTTCTGAGAACTTGTCTGAATATTGTTCCTGCTCCTCCTGAACCCGCTTCTCCACTTCCTCCCTCTTCACCCGCTCCTTCCGGCCTCGGAAAGGGGACTGGCCCTCGATCATCTCGTAGATGAGGCAGCCCAGTCCCCACCAGTCGGGGCTGAAGGAGTATCGCTCGTTGTTAATTACCTCTGGAGCTGGAGAAGAAGGAAAGACAATAGCTATCAGAGTGGTGTTGAAATGGGGAGCAGTGGACATCAAAGTCTGAATGTGAAATGTACCTCTTTCAAGTTTCTAGGACAGGCAAGGGCAAACTTAGGCCCTCCAGGTGTCTTGGACTTCAACTATCACAATTCAAAATAGTCAGAATTATGTTTAGTTGGATATCCTTTATCCAAAATGCTTGGGGTTAGAAATATTTTGGATTTTTAAATGATTTTGGAACACCTCTATGTGGATGA
>NC_090027.1:10414209-10584209 GCF_037176765.1 Anolis sagrei | reverse complement strand
AACCAATGCTCTGTGATTGTAGGTGAACTATAAATCCCAGCAACTACAACTTCCAAATGTCAGGATTCTATTTTCCCCAAATTCCACCAGTGTTCACATTTAGGCATATTGAGTATTCGTGCCAAGTTTGGTCCAGATCCATCATTGTTTGAGTCCACAGTGATCTCTGGATATAGGTGAACTACAATTCCAAAACCAAAGGACACTGCCCACCAAACCTTTCCAGTATTTTCTATTGGTCATGAGAGAACTGTGTCCCAAGTTTGGTTCAATTCCATCGTTGGTGGGGTTCAGAATGCTCTGTGATTGTAGGTGAACTATAAATCCCAGCAACTACAACTCCCAAATGACAAAATCAATTTTTTTTTTGAGTGAAGGACATACATTGGGTTGTTAGGTGTCTTGTGTCCAAATTTGGTGTCAATTCGTCTGGTGGTTTTTGAGTTCTGTTAATCCCACAAACGAACATTACATTTTTATTTATATAGAAGTGTGTGTGTGTGTGTGTGTGTGCATACACACACACACACACACACACACACACACACACATCTCTTGTAAGCCACTTGGAGTCCACTTCAGGGTGAGAAGGGTGGCATATAAATGTCGTAAATTAATTAATAAATAATAAATACATATATTAGGAACAGTTCTGCAGGAATTCTGGAAATATTCCATTTTGGGATTATGGCTCCCCAAAATCATTGTGTGTCAGCTGCATTAAGATCACTCTGACCAAAAGGTCATGAGTTCGAAGCCAGCCCAGGTTGGAGTGGGTTTCCAACCAATTGTGTGTAGCCTGTTGTCGACCTTTGCAACCCAAAAGACAGTTGCATCTGTCAAGTAGGAAAATTAGGTACCACCTTAAAGTGTGGGGAGGCTAAATTAACTGATTTATGAGGCCATAAAGAAGACTCCAGCAAAGCATTCCAGCGGGGAAGCATGCGGGGAATGCGGAAGTGCTTCATCAGCGTCGCAGATGGACGATGAAAGCGACAGCTCCCCTGGCGGCCAGAAAAAGTTAAATAGCCTCTGTGTATGTCTGTATATGTTTGTATGTCAAACATTGAATGTTTGCCATATATGTGTACACTGTAATCCGCCCTGAGTCCCCTGCGGGGTGAGAAGGGCGGAATATAAAAAGCTGTAAATAAATAATATAGTTCAAAAAGGTAAATTTTCCGACCTCTGATATGAATAGATCACTGGGAAGAAAATGTCAACATCCAATTCTTCCTGTATCCCTGACAAACTAGACATGTGCCATTGTTGCTAGCATGTGCATAATGGGGCATTCAGTCTGGGATAGATGCCAAGCAATGCCATCATTAACAAATCAGATCTGCACTCTTAGGCATACCACGAATCGGCTGTTGACTTTCTCCAGGATCTGCTTCTCATTCAGTGCCATGGCCTCCCCTTTCCGCTTCTTGATGCGCTTCTTCTCCAGTTTCTTGCAGGCATACATCTTCCCTGTGGCTCGAACCTGGCATGCGCAGACCTAGAAACGAGAGGTGGCTACAATCTCACTATCTGAGAGCACCGTAAAGGAATAGATAGAATTTTAAAAACATTGTATAATATTGTAGAGGAGACCCCAGCGGCGCAGTTGGTTAAACCACTGAGTTGCTAAACTAAAGGTCGCAGGTTCGAATCCTGGGAGCGGGGTGAGCTCCTGCTGACAGCCCCAGCTTCTGACAACCTAGTAGTTCGAAAACATGAAAATGTGAGTAGATCTCTGACGAGAAGGTAATAGCGCTCCATGCATTCATGCCGGCCACATGACCTTGGAGTTGTCTATGGACAACGCCAGCTCTTCGGCTTAGAAATGGAGATGAGCACCAACCCCCAGAGTCGGACATGACTGGACTTAATGTCAGGGGAAAACCTTTACCTATTATTATTTGTTCACCAAACGTATATCTGTACTTTGGGACTTATACATATTTTGAGGAAAGTCTGTTTTGTAACATTTTTCTTTATGGAATGTTTGTTACTGTCATCTATACATAATCATAGAATCATAGAATCATAGAATCAAAGAGTTGGAAGAGACCTCACGGGCCATCCAGTCCAACCCCCTGCCAAGAAGCAGGAATATTGCATTCAAATCACCCCTGACAGATGGCCATCCAGCCTCTGCTTAAAAGCTTCCAATGAAGGAGCCTCCACCACACTCCGGGGCAGAGAGTTCCACTGCTGAACGGCTCTCACAGTCAGGAAGTTCTTCCTAATGTTCAGATGGAATCTCCTCTCTTGTAGTTTGAAGCCATTGTTCCGCGTCCTAGTCTCCAAGGAAGCAGAAAACGATCTTGCTCCCTCCTCCCTGTGGCTTCCTCTCACATATTTGTAAATGGCTATCATATCTCCTCTCAGCCTTCTCTTCTTCAGGCTAAACATGCCCAGTTCCCTAAGCCGCTCCTCATAGGGCTTGTTCTCTAGACCCTTGATCATTTTAGTCGCCCTCCTCTGGACACATTCCAGCTTGTCAATATCTCTCTTGAATTGTGCTGCCCAGAATTGGACACAATATTCCAGATGTGGTCTAACCAAAGTGGAATAGAGGGGTAGCATTATTTCCTTAGATCTAGACACTATGCTCCTATTGATGCAGGCCAAAATCCCATTGGCTTTTTTTGCTGCCACATCACATAGTTGGCTCATGTTTAACTTGTTGTCCACGAGGACTCCAAGATCTTTTTCACTCGTACTGCTCTCGAGCCAGGCATTGTCCCCCATTCTGTATCTTTGCATTTCATTTTTTCTGCCAAAGTGGAGTATCAAATAAGAAAAAAGTTGTTTTTTTTTTTAAAAAAGCAGTTATGAATGGGAAACAGTTACAAGGTTCTAAGTCAAACTTCCGACAATGTAACTAACTTTATTTTTATTTTTTAAAGTAATTGTAGACACAAGTAGGGTAATAGAAATCCAAATAATGAAATTTCAGTTACATTGTCACTCAATATAATGTTATTTTACTGATTTAAGCTTACCAATCCCTGTTCCACACTTATCCACACTTTGTGACTAACAGTTTTATTATTATTGTTATTATTATTATATTTACATTAAAGGTAAAGGTTTTCCCCTGACATTAAGTCCAGTCATGTCCGACTCTGGGGGTTGGTGCTCATCTCCATTTCTAAGCCGAAGAGCCGGCGTTGTCCGTAGACACCTCCAAGGTCATGTGGCCAACATGACCACATGGAGCGCCGTTACCTTCCTGCTGGAGCAGTACCTATTGATCTACTCACATTTGCATGTTTTTGAACTGCTAGGTTGGCAGAAGCTAGGCCTGAAAGCGGAAGCTCACGCCGCTCCCTGGAATCGAACCTGCGACCTTTTGATCAACAAGCTCAGCAGCTCAGTGCTTTAACCCACTGCGCCACTCTATTATTATTATTACATTTACTATTATTATTATTATTATTATTGCGCCCCAGTGGCACAGCGGGTTAATAGAATTGGAAGAGACCGCATGGGCCACCTAGTCCAATCCCTTGACATGCAAGAAGAACACAATCAAAGCACCCCTGACAGATGGCCATCCAGCCTTTGCTTAATAATAATAATAATAATAATAATAATAATAATAGAACTATAGAATTCTAGAGTAGGAAGAGATCTTTGAAGGTAACGGCGCTCCATGCAGTCATGCTGGCCACATGACCTTGGAGGTGTCTACGGACAACGGCGGCTCTTCGGCTTAGAAATGGAGATGAGCACCAACCACCAGAGTCGGACACGACTGGACTTAATATCAGGGGGAAACTTTTACCTTTTAATAATGTCGAATTAATGAACTGCTATGGTTCAATGTTATGGAATAATGGGAGCTGTAGTTTTACGAGATCTTTAGCCTTTTCTGCTAGTGTCTCATGAACACACTTCGTTCGGCCTCTGAAACTGGATGCCAGAAGGTGGCGCTAGGAGACCACTTTCAAATCAGTGGGACACACATGGCGCATGGGGTTTGTGTATGTTTCTTTTGTCACTGTTGCTTTTGTAACCAATATCACAAGTGGCTCCTGTAGACTAAAAACATATGGTTGTTTCCCTATTTACAACTAATACCAAAGACACCATGGAAGTGCTGAATCAGTGCTTGGGATCAGCAATGCAATGGACGGAGGATCAATAAACTGAAACTCAACACAGATTATTTTTAGAGGTACTTCTGGGGAACGTCCTTGCAGACGGCCAATTCTCTCACACCAGAAGCGACTTGCAGTTTCTCAAGTCACTCTTGACACGGAAAAAAAAATCACATATACATCCGGGCATCCTCTGGGCAACGTCCTTGCAGACGGCCAATTCTCTCACTCCAGAAGCGACTTGCAGTTTCTCAAGCCACTCTTGACACGGAAAAAAAATCACATATACATCCGGGTGTCCCCTGGGCAACGTCCTTGCAGACGGCCAATTCTCTCACACCAGAAGCGACTTCCAGTTTCTCAAGCCACTCCTGACACGGAAAAAAAATCACGTATACATCCGGGTGTCCCCTGGGCAACGTCCTTGCAGACGGCCAATTCTCTCACACCAGAAGTGACTTGCAGTTTCTCAAGTCACTCCTGACACGGAAAAAAATCACGTATACATCTGGGCGTCCCCTGGGCAATGTCCTTGCAGACGGCCAATTCTCTCACACCAGAAGTGACTTGCAGTTTCTCAAGTCACTCCTGACACGGAAAAAAATCACGTATACATCTGGGCGTCCCCTGGGCAACGTCCTTGCAGACGGCCAATTCTCTCACACCAGAAGCGACTTCCAGTTTCTCAAGCCACTCCTGACACGGAAAAAAAATCACATATACATCCGGGTGTCCCCTGGGCAACGTCCTTGCAGACGGCCAATTCTCTCACACCAGAAGCGACTTGCAGTTATATGTATGTTAACTTCCCTAACCAGGCCTCATCCAAACGTCCACACATCCTAATGGGTGATGTATTCCAAAATATCTAATCTTCCGAGTTGTTGTAGGTTTTTTCGGGCTATATGGCCATGTTCGGGAGACATTCTCTCCTGACGTTTCGCCTGCATCTATCGTAAGCATCCTCACTTCACTACCTCGGAGGATGCTTGCCATAGATACAGGCGAAACGTCAGGAGAAAATGCCTCTAGAACATGGCCATATAGCCCGAAAAACCTACAACAACCCAGTGATTCCAGCCATGAAAGCCTTTGACAATACATTTAACAAGTATATTCAATGAATATTTGAGGTTTCAACAGTCTAGAAGTGCCCCCAACTTGCAGAAGCAACTTACCTCTCCGAAACCTCCTTTGCCAAGAATCCGGTATTGCCTGAAGGTGTCTTTGGTCACTGATTGTCTACAAAGACAAAAAGGAGCTCAAAAATGGTGTATTCAAAAAACATTCTTAGTTATATCAGTGTGTGCTCATCCAAACATTGCCTTACCTTTCCAGACATTTCCACTGGAGGAATCTATCAAAATACATGCTGTCTTGATAGTTCGTGAATGGGGCTCCGCTCAGGTATTCATGCAAGCGCCTATGAAAGAGGTAGTAATTAAGATAGGCCTAATGGAGAGATAGCCTGCATTGTGCCCCAATTGCTGGAGAGACAAGTACTTGTGCATAAGTGAGTTATAAGTGCTCTACATCTGTACACGGATGATGTTCAGCTCTATCACTCCTTCCCACCTATCACTAAGGAGGCTGTGCAGGTCCTAAACCAGTGCTTGGCTGCTGTGTCAGTCTGGATGAAGGCGAACAAATTGAAACTGAATCCAGACAAGACAGAGGTACTCCTGGTCAGTCGATAGGCCAAACAGGGCATAGGGTTACAGCCTGTGTTGGACGGGGTTTCACTTCCCCTGAAGATGCAGGTTTGCAGCTTGGGAGCGATCCAGGATTCATCGCTGAGCCTGGAACCCCAGGTCTTGGCGGTGGTCGGGAGAGCTTTTGCACAATTAAAACTTGTGCACCAGCTGTGCCCGTACCTTGGGAAGTCTGATCTGGCTATGGTGGTCCACACTACTGTAACACACTCTACATGGGGCTGCCTTTGAAGACTGTTCAGAAACTCTAACTGGTGCAATGGGCAGCAGCCAGGTTGCTACGTGGAGCAACATACAGGGAGCATACCACCCCCCTGTTGTGTCAGCTTCACTGGCTGCCGGTCCACTTCCGATTCAAAGTGCTGGTCTTGACCTATAAAGCCCTACACGGTTCCGGCCCAGCTTACTTATCTGAACGTGTCTCCCTTTACGAACCACCTTGCAGCTTAAGATCGTCTGGGCAGGCCCTGCTCTTGGCTCCGCCAGTTTCGCAAATGCGTTTGGCGGGGATGAGAGATGGGGCCTTCTCGGCATTGGCCCCCCGCCTGTGGAACTCACTCCCCAGCGAGATCAGATCGGCTTCTTCCCTTCTGTCTTTCAGGAAGAAAGTGAAATCATAGTACTGGGACCAGGACTTTGGTCAACATTTGGTGATAGGACTGAATTGGAATGGCATTACGGCCTTGACAAAATGCTTTTAACTTAACAATTTGTATATTGTTGTTATATTGTTGTTTGCTTGTATGTATGGCATCAAATTGTTGCCGAGTGTAAGCCATCCTAAGTCCCCCTTCTGGGGTTGAAAAGGACGGGGTAGAAATAATAAAATAATAATAATAAATACATGCATAAAACTAGGTGAGGTGTGATCTCCAAAGACTGTTAGGTTGGAACTCCTAGAGATGACAATGAGGAACACTGGGAATTAGAATCCAACAATATTTGAAGAATCACAAGTTGTGCATCCCTGCACTATGTGCATTTCCTAAGGAACCATCTGTTAGTAGAGTGGTGTAAGAGAAGAAGCATTGACTTTGTCTACTCTCACCTCCATGGCACCATTTTTGGCCTTTATTAATACTTGGGCGGGGGCACATTCCTTTCCAGAACGACCCTTGACTATCCAAGGGTCATATCAAAACCTATAATTTTCTACACATGCACAAAGCTAACATACAGGAGGATATATACAGTATATCTAAATATAAACATGCATGGCCACCCTGATTCATCCTCCCTTGTCTCCCCTGCCCAGAGGGCCCAACACTCACTGCACGCAACTGCTGAAGAGGTCTTTGCAAGAGCTTCTCTGTAGGTTCTCCATGCAGGAAGTCATGAGGGATTGGCTGATCTCTGCCATGTAGCCCAGGGACTAAACAAGAAAACAACATCGTCCACAAGAGGCAATCGTCACAACCCATAATGCATCAAGACCAATGTGAGTGAGGAATTTCAGTCTAAACCCCAGCATAAAACACCGAAATCTGGAACATTCCCTATGTTTGCTAATTTTGGCTCAGCATCAGTAGACTAAATTAATGGTGCAGAATTACTCTAGTTTGATACCACTTTAACTGCCATGGTTCAATGTCATGGAATCATGGTACTTGTCGTTTCACAAGGTCTTTAGCCTTTTCTGCAAAAGTGTGCTCAGGCATTCCCAAAATTTCATGCCATTGAGCCAAATGCACCAATGTTGCAAGTGTGATAAGTGGGTAATAATATCCTGTATGCTGATGTTTTTTTATCTCCTTTGAGACTCCTTTGAGACTCCTTTGGATTGTGGCGCAGCTGGCTGAGTGTCAGCTGCATTAAGCTCACTCTGACCAAAAGGTCATAAGTTCGAAGCCAGCCCGGGTTGGAGTGGGTTTCCAACCAATTGTGTAGCCCGTTGTCGACCTTTGCAACCCGAAAGACAGTTGCATCTGTAAAGTAGGAAAATAAGGTACCACCTTAAAGTGTGGGGAGGCTAAATTAAATTTATGAGGCCATAAAGACTTCAGCAAAAGCATGCGGGGAATGCGGAAGTACTTCATCAGGGTTGCAGATGGACAATGAAAGCGACAGCTCCCCTGGCGGCCAGAAAAAGTTAAATAGCCTCTGTCTGTCTGTATATGTTGTATGTCAAAATTGGCATTGAATGTTTGCCATATATGTGTACACTGTAATAATAATAATAATAATAATAATAATAAT
Organism: Anolis sagrei; assembly: GCF_037176765.1. Lineage (NCBI taxonomy): Eukaryota > Metazoa > Chordata > Lepidosauria > Squamata > Anolidae > Anolis > Anolis sagrei. The sequence goes on along the minus strand of NC_090027.1, from coordinate 10,576,207 downwards.
AATAATAATAGTCTGCAAGGAAGCAGATGAAACAATAGATCACATCCTGAGCTGCTGAAAGAAGATCACACAGACAGACTACAAACAGAAGCATAACACAGTTGCTTAGATGATTCATTGGAACTTGTGCCACAAATACCATCTGCGTGAGACTAAGAACTGGTGGGATCACAAGCTGGAAAAGTTACAGAAAATGAACATGCTAAGCTACTCTGGAACTTCTGGATTCAGACAGACAATGTTTTGGAGCACAATGTTACTGACCTCACAATCGTGTTAAAAAACAAAGTATGGACTGCTGATGTTGCAATCCCAGGCAACAGCAGGACTAAAGAGAAACAAGTGGAAAAGCTGACACGATATGAGGATTTAAAGATCGAACTGCAAAGACTCTAGCATAAGCCAGTCAAGGTGGTCCCAGTGGTGATCAGCACACTGGGTGCAGTGCCTCAAGACATTGGTCTTGACTTAAACACAATCGGTGCTGACAAAATTACCATCTGCCAGTTGCAGAAAGCCACCTTAGTGGGATCTGCACACATTATTTGCCGATACATCACAGTCCTACACACTTGGGAAGCGTCCGACGTATGATCCAATACAACAACCAGCAGAGCAGTGGTTCTCAATCTGTGGGTCCCCAGGTGTTTTGGCCTACAACTCTCAGAAATCCCAGCCAGTTTTCCAGCTCTTAGGATTTCTGGGAGTTGAAGGCCAAAACATCTGGGGACCCATAGGTTGAGAACCACTGCAGCAGAGTGATCTTGTTTGCAGTGGACTCATCTTGTTGTGTTTCAAATAATAATAATAATAATAATAATAATAATAATAATAATAATAATTACTATTACTATTACTATTATTATTATTATTATTTCATTACCCGCCTGAAGAGTATTAAAATGCATATAACAAGATACACATAGTTAAAATGGAGGTTAAAATTCACCAAATATCTATATCTCCACTATTACGGAATTGAGTCTTTCATAGAAGGCCTGCCTCATCACCACCTGCTATATCCCATATAGACAAAATACATACCCCAGGCTTGAAGAACTGACGGATAATGCCTTCTCCCATCTCCTTGCGCTTCTCATCCGGGGAAAGTTCATATTCTGCCTGAGAAAGAAAAGAAGACATCAAAACATAGCTGAGATTCTGGAAACCTTGATGAACACTTGACCACACATCTAATGTGGAATCCCTCTTTTCTAGTTCCTGGGTGCAGTGCCTAAAGACCTTGGCCTGCACTTAAACACAATCGGCGCTGACAAGATTACCATCTGCCAGCTGCAAAAGACCACCTTGCCTTGATCTGCATGCATTATTCGCCAATACATCACACAGTCCTAGACACTTGGGAAGTATCCGATATGTGATCCAAAACAACAGCCAGCAGAGTGGTCTTGTTTACTGTGGACTCATCTTGTTGTGATTCAAATAATAATAATAATAATAATAATAATAATAATAATAATAATAACCCTTATTATTATTATTATTATTATTGACACAAAAGCACATTATGTCACAGCAAACGAGATCTCTATGCTGGATTTCATATCACAAAATCACAAGTTGAACACTTCCCAAGCTTCTAGGACTGTGTGATGTATATCAGAATGATGCGCGCAGATCCAAGTCAGGTGGCGTTTTGCAGTTGGCAGATTGTGATTTTGTCAATGTTGATTGTTTCCAAATGCCAGCTGAGATCTTTTGGCACGGCACCCAGTGCACCAATGACCACTGGGACCACCTGTATTGATTTATGCCAGAGCCTTTGCAGTTCGATTTTGAGGTCTTGATAGCGGCTGAGTTTTTCTTGTTGTTTTTCCTCAATGTGGCTGTCACCTGGTATGGAGACATCAATAATCCAGACTTTTTCCCACAATTGTGATGTCTGGTGTATTGTGTTCCAAACCTTTGTCAGTCTGGATTCGAAAGTCCCACAGTATTTTTGCATGTTCATTTTCCACGACCTTTGCGGGTTTATGATCCCACCAATTCTTTGCTGCTGGCAGATGGTACTTGTGACATAAGTTCCAGTGAATCATCTGGGCCACAGAGTTGTGTCTTTGTTTGTAGTCCATCTGTGCGATTTTCTTGCAACAGCTGTGGAGATGATCCATGGTTTCATCCGCTTCTTTGCACAGTCTGCATTTTGGGTCATCCGCTGATTTTTCAATCCTGGCCTTAATGGCATTGGTTCTGATGGCTTGCTCCTGGGCTGCAAGAATCAGGCCTTCTTCTGTCTCCTTCTTCAGTGTTCCATTCATAAGCCATCACCAGGTCTTCTCCTTGTCAACTTTTTTTTTCAATCTTCTCAAGGAACTGCCCATGTAAGGCTTTGTTGTGCCAGCTGTCAGCTCTGGTTTGGAGTGCAGTTTTCTTGTACTGACTCTTTGTCTGCTGTGCTTTGAGAAGTTTCTGATTATTGACTTCAATTAGAGCGGGTTCTTGGCTTTCCTTGACATCTTCTGCCAGGACATTGTGTTTTTCTTCTTCGACTGCTTGTTTGACTTGTAAAAGTCCTCTGCCACCAGACTTTCTAGGCAGATAGAGCCGGTCAACACCACTGCGAGGATGTAATGAATTATGAGTGGTCATGAGTTTTCTTGTTTTTCTGTCCAAATTGTGCAGTTCTGCCTGTGTCCAGTTTATGATGCCAGCAGTATATCGTACGATGATGATGATGATGATGATGATGATGATGATGATGATTTATTATATCACTCTGGACCGTGCTCTTACCTACAAGAAGCACTGCCTGAACATCAAGCAAAAAGTGGGTGCTAGAAACAATATCATACGAAACCTGACTGGCACAACCTGGGGATCACAACCAGATACAGTGTAGACATCTGCCCTTGCGCTGTGCTATTCTGCTGCTGAGTATGCATGCCCAGCGTGGAACACATCTCACCACGCTAAAACAGTGGATGTAGCTCTTAATGAGACATGCCGCATTATCACGGGGTGTCTGTGCCCTACACCACTGGAGAAATTACACTGTCTAGCCGGTATCGCACCACCTGACATCCGCCGGGAAGTAGCAGCCAATAGTGAAAGGACCAAGGCAGAGACATCTCCAGCTCATCCCCTGTTTGGGTATCAGCCAGCATGTCAACGACTTAAATCAAGACATAGTGTTCATGATGGGTTCTGTGTGGGAAGTTTGACCCAATTCTATCATTGGTGGGATTCAGAATGAGACATGCCACATTATCACGGGGTGTCTGCGCCCTACACCACTGGAGAAATTACACTGCCTAGCCAGTATTGCACCACCTGACATCCGCTGGGAAGTAGCAGCCAATAGTGAAAGGACCAAGGCAGAGGCATCACCAGCTCATCCCCTGTTTGGGTATCAGCCAGCACGTCAACAACTTAAATCTAGAAATAGTTTTCTAAGATCTACAGAGACACTCGCCGGAACACCTCAGCAAGCGAGAGTCCAAAAGTGGCAGGCTCAAACCCAGAACCTCAACCAATGACTGATACCAAATGAGAGACTCCCCGCTGGGCACACAGAGGACTGGGTGACTTTGAAGGCGCTGAACAGACTGCGCTCTGGCACCATGAGATGCAGAGCCAACCTTCAGAAATGGGGCTACAAAGTGGAATCCATGACATGCGAGTGTGGAGAGGAGCAAACCACTGACCACCTGCTGCAATGCAACCTGAGCCCTGCCACATGCACCATGGAGGACCTCCTTGCAGCAACACCAGAAGCACTCCAATTGGCCAGATACTGGTCAAAGGACATTTAATCAACTACCAAACTCACAATTTTTGTATTTTGTATTTTTTTTTGCTTTGTTCTGTTAGAAATGTAATATAACCGAATGGTTGCACTGACACGATAAATACAAATAAAATAAAAATATTATTATTTGCCCTTGCCTTTATTTGAGGCTAGCACAGCATGTTTTATCCCAAAGTCATCCGGATTTGAACCCCTCCTTTCCAGAAGTCCTAGGGTGCGTCTAGAGCAGGGGTTCTCAACCTTCCTCATGCTGCGACCCCTTAATACAATTCCTCATGTTGTGGTGACCCCCAACCATAAAATTATTTTCTTTCCTACTTTATAATTGTCATTTTGCTACTGTTATGAATCGTAATGTAAATATCTCATATGCAGGATGTATTTCATTCACTGGACCAAATTTGGCACAAATACCCAATACGCCCAAATTTGAATACTGGCGGGGTTGGGGGTGGTGGCTTGATTTTGCCATTTGGGAGTTGTGGTTGCTGGGATTTGTAATTCACCTGCAATCAAAGTGCATTCTCAACTCTATCATCGATGGAATTGAACCAAACTTGGCACACAGAACAGCCATGGCCAACAGAAAATACTGGAAGGGTTTGGTGGGCATTGATCTTGAGTTTTGATGTTGTAGTTCGCCTACATCTAGAGAGCACTGTGGACTCAAACGATGATGGATCGGGACCAAACTTGGCACGAATACACAATATGCTCAAATGTAAACACCGGTGGAGTTTGGGAAATATAGTCCTTGACATTTTGAGAGTTGTAGTTGCTGGGATTTGTAGTTCACCTACAATCAAAGAGCATTCTGAACCCCACCAACAACAGAATTGGGCCAAACTCCCACATAGAACCCCCATGACCAACAGAAAATACTGTGTTTTCTGGTGGTCTTTAGTGACCCCTCTGAAACACCTTGGTGACCCCTCCAGGGGTCCCGACCCCCAGGTTGAGAACCACTGGTCTAGAGTGTTGATCCATTTTAGTTTGACACTACTTCAGCTGTCTTGGCTCAGTGCTATGGAATCATAGTTCTATAAGGCCCCTGGGGATGATGCGCCCCTTGAGCACCCTTGCAGCCACAACCAGGACAAAAGGCATTCCCTTGGGAGATAAGGCACATTCCTTCCCGTTGCTTTCTCATGGCCATAGCTCAGCACCCTTTTCAGTAAGGAAAACACAGATGTCACTTGAGCCTTGGGAATGGCAGTGACCCATAAGTCATCCCAACTATGCAGATCCCGTCAGCTTCCTATTTTGGTCCTTCCGGTGCTTAATAGGGGAGTGGGGAACCTCATTCTTCTTTGGAAGGAAAGAGGGGGGAAAGGCAGACACCTGTCCCGCTCTTAACTTTGGTTTGTTATTTTTGGGAATCAGGCTTCCTTCCTGTACCCCTGTGTAGCAGGTTGGCCTCATATCTGAAGCCATAGATGCTATCTTAATATATAAATAGTTACAGCTCGATGCCACAGCAGCTAAACTGGTGTCACAATGCTATAACTATATAGTGTAGGCCAGAGGTTCTCAACCTTCGTAATGCCATGACCCCTTAATACAGTTCCTCATGTTGTGGTGACCCCCATCCATAACATTATTTTTGTTGTTTCTTCCATAACTGTGATTTTGCTATCGTTATGAATCATAATGCAAATATCTGACATGCAGGATGTATTCTCATTCACTGAAGCAAATTTGGCACCAATTCATGATGTGCCCAAATTTGAATATTGGTGGGATTGGGGATGTTTTTGTCATTTGGGAGTTGTAGTTGCTGGGATTTATAGTTAACCTGCAATCACAGAGAATTCTGAACTCCAACAACGATGGAATTGAGCCAAACTTATCACACAGAACTCCCATGACCAACAGAAAATACTGGAAGGGTTTGGTGGGCATTGACCTTGAGTTTTGGAGTTGTAGTTCACCTACATCCAGAGATGGATGTGGACCAAACTTGGCACGAATTCTCAATATGCCCAAATGTGAATATTGGTAGAGTTTGGGGAAAATAGGACTTGACATTTGGGAGTTGTAATTGATGAGATTTATAGTTCACCAACAATCAAAGAGAATCCTGAACTCCACCACTGATGGAATTGAGCCAAACTTATCACACAGAATTCCCATGATAAACAGAAAATACTGGATTTGGTGAGTATTTACCTTGTGTTTTGGAGTTGTACTTCACCTATATCCAGAGATCACTGTGCACTCAAACAATTATGGATTTGGACCAAACTCTACACGAATACTCAATATGCCCAAATGTGAAGCAAACTTATCACACAGAACTCCTACGATGAACAGAAAATAATGGGAGGATTTGGTGAGCACTGACCTTGAGTTTTGGAGTTGTAGTTCACCCACATCCAGAGATGGATGTGGATCAAACTTGGCACGAATTCTCAATATGCCCAAATGTGAATATTGGTAGAGTTTGGGGAAAATATTGATAGACATTTGGGTGTTGTAATTGCTGGGATTTATAGTTCACCAACAATCAAAGAGCACCCTGAACTCCACCACTGATGGAATTGAAGCAAACTTGGCACAGAGAACTCCCATGACCAAGAGAAAATACTAGAAGGGTTTGGTGAGCATTGACCTTGAGTTTTGGAGTTGTAGTTCACCTACATCCAGAGAGCACTGTGGACTCAAAGAAGGATGGATCTGGACCAAACTTGGCACAAGCACGCAATACAACCAAATATGAACACAGATGGAGTTTGGAGGAAATAGACCTTGACATTTGGGAGTTGTAGTCACTGGGATTTATAATTCACCTACAATCAAAGAAGATTCTGAACTCCACCAAGATGGAGTTGAACCAAACTTGGCACACAGAACTCCATGACCAACAGAAAATACTGGAAGGGTTTGGAGTTGTAGTTCACCTACATCCAGAGAGCACTGAAGACTCAAACAATGATGGATCTGGACCAAACTTGGCACGGATACTCAATATGCCCAAATGTCAATACTGATTGAGTTTGGGGGAAATAGACCTTGACATTTGGGAGTTGTAGTTACTGGGATTTATAGTTCACCTACAATCAAAGAGCATTCTGAACCTTGCCAACGATAGAATTGGGTCAAACTTACCACACAGAAGCCCCATGACCAACAGAAAATACTGTGTTTTCCGATGGTCTTTGGCGACCCCTCTGACACCCCCTCGCGACCCCCCCAGGGGTCCCAACCCCCAGGTTGAGAACCGCTGGTGTAGATGCAGCCAGTGACTGATATACCACAAGGAAGCGGGATTATCCCTTGTTATGTGACATAATATCACCCAGTTACGGCTTAGCTATTGCAAAAAGGAACTTCCAAACTCTGGACTTCTCTCCCTTGCATGCCAGACCTATTAACCCTTCACCTGCTGGGTCTCATCCCTGTCACTTGGGAAGGGGTGTGGAGTTGGGGATGTTTTCTTGTTTCTTTCCGTCTCCTAGCACCAAGCCCTGTTCCAAAACATTTGAGAGGCAATCTGCGGGTCAGATTTTTATAGCATCAGCCGCTGCATGATCCTCTTCGAAAGTCAAGCAAACAGTCCCATAACACTGAGCCATGGGAGCTAAAGAGAGGTCAAGCTGCATTAATTCAAGAGTGTAGATTGATGTACCCAGGAAAGACACTTCTAAGGACCTCATCACACCAGAGAATGAATCCACTTTCAATCTGGTTGCTGCCTCCAGGGGAATGCTGGAGTTGGAAGTATGCTGAAGAATGCTGGAGTTGGAAGGGATGGAAGTAGTACTAGGGTTGAATGAAAAGAAATGCCTCCACCTTCGTTACTTGGGTTTGGATGGGAATATGTTAATAAATCAAACGCAGAAATAATCCTTCGAATGTGCTCTTTAACTATCACTATTCACTTTTCCACATAATCGCCAGACAATTGAACTTACTGCCCATTACAGGGAAAACCAGCTGATCCCCAACCCATCTAAAACACAGACATGTGCCTTTCATCTCAAGAACAGACAAGCATCCCGAGCTCTGAAGATCACCTGGGAAGGAATCCCACTGGAGCATTGCAGCGCACCCAAAGACCTGGGAGTCACTCTGGACCGTGCTCTGACCTACAAGAAGCACTGCCTGAATATAAAGAAAAAAGTGGGTGCCAGAAACAATATCATACGAAAGCTGACTGGCACAACCTGGGGATCACAACCAGATACAGTGAAGACATCTGCCCTTGCGCTGTGCTACTCTGCTGCTGAGTACGCATGCCCAGTGTGGAACACATCTCACCACACTAAAACAGTGGATGTGGCTCTTAATGAGACATGCCGCATTATCACGGGGTGCCTGCGCCCTACACCACTGGAGAAATTACACTGCTTAGCCGGTATTGCACCACCTGACATCCGCCGGGAAGTAGCAGCCAATAGTGAAAGGACCAAGGCAGAGACATCTCCAGCTCATCCCCTGTTTGGGTATCAGCCAGCACGTCAACGACTTAAATCAAGAAATAGTTTTCTAAGATCTACAGAGACACTCGCCGGAACACCTCAGCAAGCGAGAGTCCAAAAGTGGGAGGCTCAAACCCAGAACCTCAACCAATGGATGATACCAAATGAGAGACTCCCCCCTGGGCACACAGAAGACTGGGTAACTTGGAAGGCGCTGAACAGACTGCGCTCTGGCACCACGAGATGCAGAGCCAACCTTCAGAAATGGGGCTACAAAGTGGAATCCTCGAAATGCGAGTGTGGAGAGGAGCAAACCACTGACCACCTGCTGCAATACAACCTGAGCCCTGTCACATGCACCATGGAGGACCTTCATGCAGCAACACCAGAAGCACTCCAAGTGGCCAGATACTGGTCAAAGGACATTTAATCAACTACCAAACTCACAATTTTCGTATTTTGTCTGGTTTTTGTTTGTTTGTTTGTTTGTTTTGCTTTGTTCTGTTAGAAATGTAATATCATTGACTGGTTGATCTGACACGACAAATAAATAAATAAATCCGTTTTAGCGTGGTGAGATGTGTTCCACACTGGGCATGCATACTCAGCAGCAGAGTAGCATAGCGCAAGGGCAGATGTCTTCACTGTGTCTGGTTGTAATCCCCAGGTTGTGCCAGTCAGCTTTCGTATGATATTGTTTCTAGCACCCACTTTTTGCTTGATGTTCAGGCAGTGCTTCTTGTAGGTAGAGGAGAGTCTACTGAACAAGTCAGTACCTGCCGCATACCAGTACTGCCATCTGCTGAGGAGTTACGAAGGTGGAGGCATTACTTTTCATTCAACCCTCGTAAGTGCACACTGTAAAAGTCTTCTTATATCAACCATGCTTTTCATGAGTTTGGATTGTCACAGCCTTGCAGAGTATCACTTTCGGACCATGTGTTTCCCATTTAGCAGCCATCCAACCAGATCGGCATTCCTGTCATTCATGTTCGACAAGCTTAAGCAAATAAGAAAAAAAAAGACCGAATTTTTTTAGGCGCTAGTTCAAAATTTGCTGGGTGGGTTGGTCGTCCGGCCCCCACACCCCACCCACCCATTGCAGGCTGACCTAAACTTAACTGGGTTTACCAAGCTTTGCTTATAGTCCGGAAAGAGAGCGAAATCTTCAGTTGCATAAACAGCTTGGTAATGGGAAACACAGATCATTTTATGAGGCTTATGTTCCCTCTTAAAGAGAACCAAAAAACTGCCTTCTGGCATCGGAAAAGGGCCGAGGAAAAGGATTCCAGATCAGAAATACTGGATTAGCATGGAACAAGAAGAAAAAAAAGAGGGGGGAAAGGAAGGAAGAGAATTTCCTTTACGATTAAAATGGGATGACATGACCTGGAGAAACGGCTCCTGCGGCTGGATGTCCGATGCTTCCAGAATCAGCAAACTTTTGGAAGGGGAGAAGCGGGCGGGGGGCAGAGCCAGGGGAACGCGGCTCACAAAAACACTAGGATATTATTTCAGATGAAGGGCTGACTTCTAAATTCCACGTCATCTGGATGGAATGGGCTGAGAAACACACGCTGCCCTCCCAGCGGTTGCTCTTTAGGAATTTGGGTTTTTAGAATGAGCAAATCAGGAAGTCAATCATAACAAGTGGGAGCAAACTGAGAAGAATTAAATAGAAATACAGGGGGGGGGGGGGGGAGTATTTAGTCAGATACCAATTGTACAAGGTCTCCCTCTAAAAAAGATGAGAGAGGTCTGCAATTGACATCCTAGGTAGACCTCAACTATGAGAGACAACATGAGAAAACACATCCAGAAAATCACATTGTCTGATTTTTAACAAATTTATTTGCAAATTAGCTGTACCTGCCACGCATTGCTGTGGCCAACCTTCCCTCCCTCTTTCTCTCCTTCCTTCCCTCTTTCCTTCCTTTCCTCTTTTTCTTTCCCTATTTCTCTTCTTTCTTCCATCTCTACCTGTTTCTTTCCTCCCTTTCTTTGCTCTTGGGTTACATCCTTCCTTCCTTCCTTCCTTCCTTCCTTCTTTCCTTCCTTCCTTCCTTCCTTCCTTCCTTCCTTCCTTCCTTCCTTCCCCATCTTTCATTCCTTCTCTCCTTCCTTCCCTCTCTTTTTCCTTTCACTTTTTATTTCCTTCTCTCCTTCCTTGCTTCTTTAACTTACTTTCTTTCTTTACTTCTTTCCCACCCTCCTTCTTTCCTTCCTTCCTTCCCCATCTTTCGTTCCTTCTCTCCTTCCTTCCCTCTCTTTTTCCTTTCACTTTTTATTTCCTTCTCTCCTTCCTTGCTTCTCTAACTTTATTTCTTTACTTCTTTCCCTCCCTCCTTCTCTCCTTCCTTCCTTCCTTCCTGCCTTCCCTATCTTTCATTCCTTCTCTCCTTCCTTCCCTCTCTTTTTCCTTTCACTTTTTTATTTCCTTCTCTCCTTCCTTGCTTCTCTAACTTTATTTCTTTACTTCTTTCCCTCCCTCCTTCCTTCCTTCCCCATCTTTTGTTCCTTCTCTCCTTTCTTCCCTCTCTTTTTCCTTTCACTTTTTATTTCCTTCTCTCCTTCCTTGCTTCTCTAACTTTCTTTCTTTACTTCTTTCCCTCCCTCCTTCTCTCCTTCCTTCCTTCCGCCTTTCCCTCCTTCATTCCTTCCCTCTTTTACTCCTTCTCTCGTTACTTCTTGACTGTCCCTTCCATTTAATATTGTATTTATATCTTACATAGAAAGAAGGAAAGGAAGAAGGAAGGAAGGAAGGAAGGAAGGAAGGAAGGAAGGAAGGAAGGAAGGAAGGACAGGAAGGGCAGGAAGGGCAGGAAGGATGGAAAAAGGAAGGGAGGGAGGGAATGAGGGAAAGAAGGACGGAAGGAAGGAAGGAAGGAAGGAAGGAAGGAAGGAAGGAAGGAAGGAAGGAAGGAAGGAAGAAGGGAAAGGAAGGAGGGAGGTGAAGAAAGGAGGGAAGGAAATGAAGGGGAAGGAAATGAAGAAAGGGAAAGAAGGAGGAAAGGAAGAAAGGAAGAAAAAGAAGGAAAGGAAGAAGGAAGGAGGGACAGGAAGGAAGGGAAGGAGGGAAAGAAGGAAAGGAAGGGAGGAAGGAAAGAAAGGGAGGAAAGAAAGGGAGGAAAGAAGGGAGGAAAGTGAGGGAGAGAAGGAAGGTCCTTCACTCAAATACCGTCAACCTTCCTCTCCTCCTCCTCCTCCTCCTTCCCTTCTTCCTTGGCTGGGGGCTCCACTGCTGCCGCTGCCACTCATCCACCCCTTCCTCTTCCAACAGGGAAAGGAGGAGGGGGAGGAGACCGCCCTACTGACATAGCAGGGAAAGAGAAGGGGCTCCATGCGACAAGCCTCCACCTCCACTCCCATGGTGCCCACTCTCGCTTGTGTGTGTGTGGCTGTGCACGCGCGCCTGGCTTTAACGGCTGGCTGTTTCCCCACCAGGAGGAGGAGGAGGGGGCGTGGCCATGGGTCTCTTTGTGGACATGCAGTTTCTCCTTTGTGGACATGCAGTTTAGAAGTCCTTTCTGCTTTGTTTTCGTTGTTTTGTTTTTTTTAGTGAAGGGCATATATTGGGTTGTTAGGTGTCTTGTGTCCAAATTTGGTGTCAATTCGTCCAGTGGTTTTTGAGTTCTGTTAATCCCACAAACGAACATTACATTTTTATTTATATAGATGATGGTGAGCAAAATTCTTGCAATGTATTATTCCCAAGCTCTAGTTGTGTTTATATAAATAGCCTGTTTTACCCCAGGGCAGGTAGCTTAGCAGTTTGCTCCACTTGGGTTGGCAGAAGCTACCCAAATTTGGACTGAGAAAGGTCCTTCCATCACCTGATATTTGGTCATATTTCTTCCTTTGACTTGATGATTCCAGAACTAATGAATGTAAAGCATTTGCTCTACCACCAAACTTTGAATCTGTTTGATCTTTAATAGCAGAGGCTGACCGCAGTCTATCAAAAGTGCTCACAGAGTCCAGCTCTGAATTACAAATATTTCTCCGAGTCGGGCTTTGGACTCGCCTTACCACAGCGTCCAGGAAGTGGATGCACCGCAGGAGTTCTAGCCGGGTCTCGCAGAACTGACGGAAGAGCAGTCGGCCAATGGGCTGCTTGTCGCAGAGGCTGTTGTAGTCCCGTTCTGCAGAGGAAAAAATGGAAAAAAGAATATTTTCACAAACAGGCAGATATAATGCAGCGGGGAAGTCTTTGGGCACACTCCACAAAGGGAACAAGAAAAGGGGCCGCCATAGCACAGTGTGTTAAACCTCCAGCTTGTCATGTATCATTCTGTATCTTTGCATTTCGTTTTTCCTGCCAAAGTGGAGTATCTTGCATTTGTCAATGAAGTTCAACAGTGACAAATGCAAGAGACTCCACTTTGGCAGGAAAAACGAAATGCAAAGATACAGAATGGGGGACAATGCCTGGCTCAAGAGCAGTACGTGTGAAAAAGATCTTGAATCCTCGTGGACAACAAGTTAAACATGAGCCAACAATGTGATGTGGCGGCAAAAAAAGCCAATGGATTTTAGCCTGCATCAATAGGAGCCTAGTGTCTCGATCTAGGGAAGTCATGCTCCCCATGCTCTGTTCTGCTTTGGTTGGACCACACCTGGAATATTGTGTCCAATTCTGGGCACCACAATTCAAGAGAGATGTTGACAAGCTGGAATGTGTCCAGAGGAGGGCGACTAAAATGATCAAGGGTCTGGAGAATAAGCCCTATGAGGAGCGGCTTAAGGAGCTGGGTATGTTTAGCCTGAAGAAGAGAAGGCTGAGAGGAGATATGATAGCCATGTATAAACATGTGAGAGGAAGCCACAGGGAGGAGGGAGCAAGCTTGTTTTCTGCTTCCTTGCAAACTAGGACGCGGAACAATGGCTTCAAACTACAAGAGAGGAGATTCCATCTTAACATGAGGAAGAACTTCCTGACGGTGAGAGCCGTCATCTGGGTGTTTCTGGATATAATGAGCTACCCTTGGGACTGATCTTCGGGAGAAAAGTATTTGTCTTATTTTGGTGGTAGATGCTGCTGGTTTTCCCCCAGGTTTGTGGATTTTTGGTATCCTGACCTGTCTCCTGTACTCTTGGAACCCCAGAATCTTGAATCTCTGGACTGGCTTTTGACTTTGGAGAAAAGTATTTGTCTTATTTTGTTGGTAGATGCTGCTGGTTTCTCCCCAGGTTTGTGGATTTTTGGTATCCTGACCTGTCTCCTGTACTCTTGGAACCCTGGAATCTTGAATCTCTGGACTGGCTTTTGACTTTGGAGAAAAGTATTTGTCTTACTTTGGTGGTAGATGCTGCTGGTTTTCCCCCCAGGTTTGTGGATTTTCGGTATCCTGACCTGTCTCCTGTACTCTTGGAACCCTGGAATCTTGAATCTCTGGACTGGCTTTTGACTTTGGAGAAAAGTATTTGTCTTACTTTGGTGGTAGATGCTGCTGGTTTTCCCCCCAGGTTTGTGGATTTTCGGTATCCTGACTTGTCTCCTGTACTCTTGGAACCCTGGAGTCTTGAATCTCCGGACTGGCTTTTGACTTTGGAGAAAAGTATTTGTCTTATTTTGGTGGTAGATGCTGCTGGTTTTCCCCCAGGTTTGTGGATTTTTGGTATCCTGACTTGTCTCTTCTACTCTTGGAACCCTGGAATCTTGAATCTCTGGACTGGCTTTTTACTACGATATAGACTCTTGATTCCTGCTCACTGAACTCTCTGCGTTTGACCACTGGACTGGATCTTTTGACCACTGGACTGGATCTTTTTACTACGGTGTTATCAGTTTTTGTTTTATATTCTGTGGCTGAGTGCTATCTTTATGTTTTATGTTTTGGACTATTAAAACAGCCAAACAGTAAACACTGTTTTAATTAAATTGTTTAACATAAACTGGGAGATTGTTTGGTTCATCTCTACCTGAATACGGCAGAGCCTTGGCAACGTGAACAGCTGCAGAATATGTTGCCAGCTAGAAGGTTGGCAGTTCAAGCTGTGGGTCGGGGTAAGCTCCTGCTGTCAGCCCTAGCTTCTACCCACCTAGCAGTTCAAAAACAATAATATGAGTAGATCAATAGGTACCACTTTGGCAGGGAGGTTTCTGTGTCTGCCCTCTTTCAGTACGATTAAATCATAGTTAATGTCGATTATGGATTGTTGTGATATGTAGTCTCGCACCCAGCTTAATTATTGAACAAATAAATCCTCCAAAGACTGAGTAACAAGAGGACAGGCAGGCGAGAAGGTACACAAGGTGTCTGCATACCTCCTCATACAAAAGGAAGCGGAGGATCATCAACTGCTAAACTATTAAGTGCTGAGAACAAATAAAAGAAGAGAGACCAATTCACATACCAAGCAAAACCAAGATTAAGAAGGTATAATTTGGAATCAATGTCTTTATTGACAAATCATGGTTTGTGAGTGATTGGCAAATCTAACTCAAAATGGTTTGCTATGAATATTCAATATTTATTGGCATGAAAAATAAACAGGAAAGCTTAGAGAAGACAATTATGCTGGGAAAAATGGAAGGAAAAAGGAAGCGGGGCCGACCAAGGCCAAGACGTATGGATGGTATCCTTGAAGTGACTGGCTTGACCTTGAAGGAGCTGGGGGTGGCCATGGCTGACAGAGAGCTCTGGCATGGGCTGGTCCATGAGATCATGAAGAGTCAGAAACGACTGAATGAATAAACAACAACATCAGCCATGGGCTGAGGTTCTGGGTTTTAGCCTGCCACTTTTGGACTCTCACTTGCTGAGGTGTTCCTGGAAGTATATCTCTGGAGATCTTAGGAAGCTGTTTCTTGATTCAAGGCATTTAAAGCATTGGAACGAATAAACACCAAGTGCGGCTACAGAAGAGCCAGACGTACAGCTTTGTTGGTAAATAATTTGTAAGCAGTGGGTTGTTGTAGGGTTTTTCGGGCTATATGGCCATGGTCTAGAGGCATTTTCTCCTGACGTTATGCCTGCATCTATGGCATGCACCCTCAGAGGTAGTAAGGTCTGTTGGAAGTAGGAAAATGGGTTTATATATCTGTGGAATGACCAGGGTGGGACAAAGGACTCTTGTCTGCTGGAGCAAGATGTGAATGTTTCAACTGACCACCTTGATTAGCATATAATGGCCTGACAGTGCCTGGAGCAAACTTTTGTTGAGAGGTGATTAGATGTCCTTGTTTGTTTCCTCTCTGTTGTTGTGCTGTTGTAATTTTAGAGTTTTTTAATACTGGTAGCCAGATTTTGTTCATTTCCATTGTAAGCATCTCTTAACTTTTTCTTAAACCAAAGGCTAGAAATCTTTTAATATAATAATAATAATAATATAATATAATATTTATTTATTTATCGTGTCATCAGCAACCATTGTATTACAATTCCAACAGAGCAAAACAAACACAGAGATTAAAAAGAAAAAGAAGAAAAAAAGAAAGAAAAAAAAAACCACACAGATTTTGTAAATTTGGTATTTGGTTAAATGTCCTTTGACCAGTATCTGGCCACTTGGAGTGCCTCTGGGGTTGCCGCAAGAAGGTCCTCCATCGTGCATGTGGCAGGGCTCAGGTTGCATTGCAGCAGGTGGTCAGTGGTTTGTTCTTCTCCGCACTCGCATGTCGTGGATTCCACTTTGTAGCCCCATTTCTTAAGATTGGCTCTGCATCTCGTGGTGCCAGAGCGCAATCTGTTCAGCGCCTTCCAAGTCGCCCAGTCTTCTGTGTGCCCAGGAGGGAGTCTCTCATCTGGTATCAGACATGGATTGAGGTGCTGGGTTTGGGCCTGCCACTTTTGGACTCTCGCTTGCTGGGGTGTTCCAGCGAGTGTCTCTGTAGTTCTAAGAAAACTATGTCTTGATTTAAGTCGTTGACGTGCTGGCTGATACCCAAACAGGGGATGAGCTGGAGATGTCTCTGCCTTGGTCCTTTCACTATTGGCTGCTACTTCCCGGCGGATGTCAGGTGGTGCAATACCGGCTAAGCAGTGTAATTTCTCCAGTGGTGTGGGTCGCAGACACCCCGTGATAATGCGGCATGTCTCATTAAGAGCCACATCCACTGTTTTAGTGTGATGAGATGTGTTCCACACTGGGCATGCGTACTCAGCAGCAGAGTAGCATAGCGCAAGGGCAGATGTCTTCACTGTGTCTGGTTGTGATCCCCAGGTTGTGCCAGTCAGCTTTCGTATGATGTTGTTTCTAGCGCCCACTTTTTGTTTGATGTTCAGGCAGTGCTTCTTGTAGGTCAGAGCACGGTCCAAAGTGACTCCCAGGTATTTGGGTGCGCTGCAATGCTCCAGTGGGATTCCTTCCCAGGAATAATATAATAATATAATATAATATAATATAATATAATATAATATAATATAATATATTGTATATAATATATTGTATATACATATAATATTTATAATATTGGAGCCCCCGGTGGTGTAGTGGGTTAAAGCACTGAGCTGCTGAACTTGCTGACGGAAAGGTGGCAGGTTTGAATCTGGGGAGCAGCGTGAGCTTCCGCTGTCAGCTCCAGCTTCTGCCAACTTAGCTGTTTGAAAACATGCAAATGTGAGTAGATCAATAGGTACTGCTCCGGCAGGAAGATAACAGCGCTCCATGGAGTCATGACCTTGGAGGTGTCTATGGACAACGCTGGCTCTTCGGCTTAGATATGGAGATGAGCACCACACCCCAGAGTTCACGGCTGGACTTAATGTCAGGGGAAAACCTTTTACTTGCCTTTACCTATTTATAATATTATAATGTGATGCAATATACTACTACTGCTACTACTACTAATAATAATAATAACAACATGATATTATAATTATATATTTATATGCAATATACTACTACTACTAATAATAATAATAATAATAATTATTATTATTATTATTATTAATGGCGCTCCATGCAGTCATGCCAGCCACATGACCTTGGAGGTGTCTATGGACAACGCTGGCTCTTCGGCTTAGAAATGGAGATGAGCACCACACCCCAGAGTCAGACATGACTGGACTTAATGTCAGGGGACTACCTTTATCTTTACCTAATAATAATAACAATATGATATTATAATTATATATTTATATTACATGCAAATATTGTAATAATATTACAATATAATGGTATAGTACAATATAGTAATATTTAATACTGATATTGTACTATGTGGTAGCGCAGGGGGTTAAAGCACTGAGCTGCTGAGCTCGTTGACCAAAAGTTCGCAGGTTCGAATCTGGGGAGCGGTGTGAGCTTCCACTATCAGCCCCAGCTTCTGCCAACCTAGCAGTTCAAAAACATGCAAATGTGAGTAGATCAATAGGTACCGCTCCGACGGGAAGATAACAGCGCTCCATGCAGTCATGACGGCCACATGACCTAGGAGGTGTCTACGGACAAGACTGGCTCTTCGGCTTAGAAATAGAGATGAGCACCACATCTCAAAGTCGGACACGACTGGACTTTACCTTACCTACTATGCTAATAATATAATATATTGTATGTATATATGTCTTGTAAGCTACTCTGAGTCCCCTTCGGAGTAAGAAGGGTGGCATATAAATGTCGTAAATAAAATAAATAAACTGTTGACAATCAGTATGATCAGCTGGGACATCCAGGAGTTGAAATCCAGAGCTAGCGATTCATGATTGAAAATGAGAATTTTCCAATTCTGAAAAAAAAATAAGATGACCTGATCTTGGAGGTTACAAGCTAGAAGGCATTGGCTTCAAAACACGTCTCACTCCTGTTAATGAGAGTTTCAAGGAATGCACAGGCTTCAAGATATCCACTCCGCTTGTCCCCTGCGCACAGTGGAGGCGAATAACATAAGAACTCTTAGGAAAGTGATACCCGCCTGCTCCCACCATAAAAATGCCAGTAGGTCGTGCATAAAGCCACCATGGCAGATGGTTCCCAGGGCTGCCTCCTTCCAGCGGCCGGCTCCACGCTGTGTTCAGCTGCGCTCTATGCATTCCAAGCTCCGACCTCTGCTTCCCGCAGATGGGACAGGCTGGGTCATGCTGAGCAGTCCAGTCCAGTCCTGCTGCTCCCGGTCCCGTTTCTGTGCTTCTCCAAGACCAAAGAGGAAACCGAGTCTTTCGGCCCATCTGGAAACACACAACCCTGCAGAGGAATGGGTTCTTTTCCTTGCACCGTTTGAAAGCAAACTGCAAATCTCATTGAGGGGAATGCTGGAGGTGCAAGATGCAGAAAAGCACTTTTTTTTCCACGTTTGGTGGTCATGTAGGATGGTGCAAGGTTTTTGGAAAAATGTGATTAAGGAAAATAAAGGTAAAGGTCTGACTCTGGGGTGTGGTGCTCATCTCCATCTCTATGCCGAAGAGCCGGCGTTGTCCATAGACAATACTATTATTATTATTATTATTATTATTATTATTTGAAACACAACAAGATGAGTCCGCAGCAAACACTCTGCTGGCTGTTGAATTGGACACTTCGGACACTTCCCAAGTATTTATCTACTCACATTTGATTGTTTTCAAACTGCTAGGTTTTCAGAAGCTAGGGCTGACAGCGGAAGCTCACGCCCCTCCCCGGAATCGAACCTGTGACCTTTTGGTCAACAAGCTCAGCAGCTCAGCGCTTTAATCCACTGTGCCACCGGAGGCTCCAACAAACAAACAAAATTATTAATAATAAGGTTAAGAAGGAGCCCTCAGTGGTGCAGTGGTTTGAGCTGCGAATCTGGGGAGCAGGGTGAGCTCCTGCTGTTATCCCCAGCTTCTGCCAACCTAGCAGTTCAAAAACATGCAAATGTGGGTAAATCAATAGGTACCACTTTGGCAGGAAGGTAACGGCACTCCTTTCAGTCATGCTGGCCACATGACCTTGGAGGCGTCTATGGACAATGCCAGCTCTTCAGCTGAGTCCACAGCAGACACTCTGCTGGCTGTTGTATTGGATCACACGTCGGACACTTCCCAAGTGTCTAGGACTGTGTGATGTATCGGCAAATAATGCGTGCAGATCCCAGTAAGGTGGCCTTCTGCAGCTGGCAGGTGGTGATTTTGTCAGCGCCGATTGTGTTTAAGTGCACGCCAAGGTCTTTAGGCACTGCACCCAGAGTGCCGATCACCACTGGGACCACCTTTATTGGCTTGTGCCAGAGTTTTAGCAGTTCAATCTTTAAATCCTCATATCGTGTCATATTTTTCCAGTTGTTTCTACTGTCACCTGGGATTGCAACATTGACAATCCATACTTTGTTTTTTAACACAATCGTATTGTGCTCCAAAACTCTGTCTAAATCCGGGAGTCCCAGAGGAGTTTGTCGTGTTCATTATCTGTAACTTTTTCCAGCTTATGATTGTCATAGGCAGATGGGATTTGTGGCACAGGTTTCAACGAATCACCTGAGCAATGGTGTTGTGCCTCTGCTTGTAGTCTGTCTTCTTGCAGCAGTTGAGGATGGGATCTATTGTTTCATCTGCTTCCTTGCAGAGTCTACATTTGGGATCTGTCATCGACTTTTCAGTTCTGGCTTTGATGGTATTTGTTCTAATGGCTATTATTATTATTATTATTATTATTATTATTATTATATTAAAAGAGGCCAAAGTGGCCAAAAATGCAACAAAATTGCCGCCGCACACCTCTTTTTTTAAAAAAAAATATTGTGTTTGGACCCACTGTGTTTCTCAAACTCCTCATTGACCACTCTTGCACTAAACTGTGATTTTGCATAGTCACATGCTAACCATGATTGACAGTTGCAGAACAACCATGGTTTATATGCTCACATGCATATTAACCATGGTTTAGCATTAAAGACTGACAAATAATGTTTAAAAATAAGCTTATTATGAAGCCTAAGTAGGCATAACTGGAATAATTGGCCATTCTTCTTGTTTACCAAGGTAGAGTAACAGCAATAAGCCTGGCTACCAGAAACCATGGAAATCGAGTCGTTGTGCAAGACCAACTCACAGCGTTTCTGTCAAGCAAGTTCAGTGAGTTCTTGTGCAACCATCCACTTCCAGGCTTCCAGCTCCACATGCCGAGAGCAAAACCCATAACTCTTTCGACTTTGCCACTTACCAATGCTTTTCCGAAGGTCGTCGCACTGGCTGATGTGCGGGAATTTGAGGATCTCTCTCCATTTCTTACTCCTTCCTTTCCGCTTCCCTCCGCCTCCTGCAAAAAAGGGAGAAAAAGAGCAGAGGGTGTACTTAGTTTTGGAATATTATGCCATTTTTAATGTCACAACACAGAATTATAGAGTTGGAAGACACCTCATGGATCATCTAGTCCAACCCCCTGCCAAGAAGTAGGAAAATTGCATTCATAGAATCATAGAATCATAGAATCAAAGAGTTGGAAGAGACCTCATGGGCCATCCAGTCCAACCCCATTCTGCCAAGAAGCAGGAAAATCGCATTCAAAGCACCCCCGACAGATGGCCATCCAGCCTCTGCTTAAAAGCCTCCAAAGGAGGAGCCTCCACCATACTCAGGGGCAGAGAGTTCCACTGCTGAACAGCTCTGAGTTAGGAAGTACTTCCCAATTGTCAGATTGAATCTCATTTCCTGTAGTTTGAAGCCATTGTTCCACGTCCTAGTCTCCAAGGCAGAAAAAAACAAGCTTGCTCCCACCTCCCTATGACTTCCTCTCACATATTTATACATGGCCCTCATCATTTCTCCTCTCAGCCTTCTCTTCTGCAGGCTAAACATGACCAGCTCTTCAAGCCGCTCCTCATATGGGTTGTTCTCCAAAACCTTGATCATTTCAGTTGCCTTCCTCTGGACACAGCTTGTCAACATCTCCCTTAAACTGCAGTGCCCAGAATTGGATAAAGTATTCCAGGTGTGGTCTGACCAACACTGCTGGCTAAGTATTATCATCTCAAGGCGTTCTTAGTGGCATTTGCACAGACATTTGTGCCAATATACAGGATTCACTTTGGGCAATTTGATTTATATGTTTTCTCTTACACTGCTTATCAGTTCGAAGTTTAAACCTAAAACATATGCAGTACAATCTCTTTTCCTGATTTGAAACAATTATTCTGCACCATTTCTGCATGATGAATACTGTTGAGCATCCCTTAACAAAGTTTCGAAAGTTCTCTAAGGCATTTTGTTGCATTCTCTTCTCTATCTTATGTCTAATGCATAACGAACACTGACCATACAATATCAGGCTTAATTGAACATAACACATCATAATACTGACACTGACTTCCAAAATGGAGTCTGAGTCTGAATAGTCCCAGATCTGGTCACATGGTCTGCAGTCCCTCCCACAACCACAACACAGAGTTAAGGGAAAACTGCAGGCCAATACATACAAATATAATATAATAAGCAATCAGAATTATATCGAACACAATTATATTGACTTAATTGAACACATCATAATACTGACACTGACTTCCAAAATTGAGTCTCAGTCTGAATAGTCCCAGATTTGGTCACATGGTCTGTAGTCCCTCCCACAACCACAAACAACATAGAGTTAAGGGAAAACTGCATACTAATACATACACATATAATATAGTAAGCAATCACAATTATATTGACTCAATTGAACACATCATAATACTGACACTGACTTCCAAAATGGAGTCTCAGTCTGAATAGTCCCAGATCTAGTCACATGGTCTGCAGCCCCTCTCACAACAACAACATAGAGTTAAGGGAAAACTGCATACCAATACATACACATATAATATAGTAAGCAATCACAATTATATTGAACACAATTATATTGACTTAATTGAACACATCATAATACTGACACTGACTTCCAAAATGGAGTCTCAGTCTGAATAGTCCCAGATCTGGTCACATGGTCTGCAGCCCCTCTCACAACAACAACATAGAGTTAAGGGAAAACTGCATACCAATACATACACATATAATATAGTAAGCAATCACAATTATATTGAACACAATTATATTGACTTAATTGAACACATCATAATACTGACACTGACTTCCAAAATTGAGTCTCAGTCTGAATAGTCCCAGATTTGGTCACATGGTCTGTAGTCCCTCCCACAACCACAAACAACATAGAGTTAAGGGAAAACTGCATACTAATACATACACATATAATATAGTAAGCAATCACAATTATATTGACTCAATTGAACACATCATAATACTGACACTGACTTCCAAAATGGAGTCTCAGTCTGAATAGTCCCAGATCTGGTCACATGGTCTGCAGCCCCTCTCACAACAACAACATAGAGTTAAGGGAAAACTGCATACCAATACATACACATATAATATAGTAAGCAATCACAATTATATTGAACACAATTATATTGACTTAATTGAACACATCATAATACTGACACTGACTTCCAAAATGGAGTCTCAGTCTGAATAGTCCCAGATCTGGTCACATGGTCTGCAGTCCCTCCCACAGACACAAACAACATAGAGTTAAGGGAAAACTGCATACCAATACATACACAGATAATATAGTAAGCAATCACAATTATATTTACTTAATTGAACACATCATAATACTGACACTGACTTCCAAAATGGAGTATCAGTCTGAAAAGTCCCAGATCTGGTCACATGGTCCGCAGTCCCTCCCACAACCACAAACAACATAGAGTTAAGGGGAAACTGCATAACAATACATACACATATAATATAGCAAGAAATCACAATTATATTGACTTAATTGAACACATCATAATACTGACACTGACTTCCAAAATGGAGTCTCACTCTGAATAGTCCCAAATCTGATCACATGGTCACAATTATATACATAACAAATAACTCGTAGGGGAGGCTTGCAGAAGGTTGCTATTTCCAACAGGCTCTAGCTACACCGACCATTTAAATGTGGTTTGAACTTAGCTTCAAGCGGCAATGGCCAGACAACAAACTCCCACAAAAATGTGCAAAAGAAAGCCATTAATGTGCACAGGGCTCTGTGGTTTCTCAGCATCTCTTTCACAATGGGCCCAACCTCCTGCTTGCACCACATGAAGCATTCATTCTCATCACTGCAACAAGGAAATGTGACCACATTTTTGCATTTCTGCATTGCCAGAAGGTCCTTAGATGAAAGATTAGGGAAGTAATGTCAAAAAATAAAAAGGAAAAAAAAGACATGATCACAACAACTGGAGGGTAGATTATTTGTTCCTTAACTACGTAAAGGAGCCCCTGGTGATGCAGCAGGTTAAACTGCTGAGCTTCTGAACTTGATGAGCAAAAGGTCTACAGTTTGAATCCGGGGAGCGGGGTGAGCTCCCACTGTTAGCCCCAGCTCCTGCCAACCGAGCAGTTTGAAAATATGCAAATGTGAGTAGATCAATAGGTACCGCTTCTGCGGGAAGGTAACGGCGCTCCATGCAGTCATGACCTTGGAGGTGCCTACGGGCTAACAGCAGACATGAAGGCTATGTATAAATATGTGAAAGGATGCCATAATGAAGAGGGACCAAGACTGTTTTCTGACGCCCTGGAGATTAGGACTCAATGGAGCAATGTAACATGAAACAGGGCTGTGGTGGTGCAGTAGGTTAAATGCTAAGTTGCAGAACTTGCTGATCGGAATGTCGGTGGTTCGACTCCATGGACGAGGTGAGCTCCCTCTGTTAGCCCCAGCTTCTGCCAACTTAGCAGTTCACAAACATGCAAATATGAGTAGATCAATAGGAAGGTAACGGCACTCCATGCAGTCATGCTGGCCACATGACCTTGGAGGTGTCTACGGACAATGCCGGCTCTTCATCTTAGAAATGGAGATGAACACCACCTCCCACGGTCGGACACAACTAGACTTAATATCAAGGGGAAACCTTTACCATTACTAACTATGTAAAAGCTCTCCTTAATACCCTCCGTCTGTCCTTATAAGGACTGAACATCCCATTCTTGCAGCTGCAGCAGGTACGATCTTCTTGCCTTCCATGGATGTTCTTCTTGGTGACCTTCCTGGGACTGTTCTGACAATGACAGACTGTGCTTTGAGAATGGAGCCGAGAGGCTGGAGGCTTGAGGTGGTTCCCACTTCCTCCCAGAACAATGCTCCATCCTCTGGACTCGCGCATTGCATGCCATCTGGCTTCCTTATCTAGCCAGCTGCCTGACCGAGACTCCTGGCTGGTCACAGACAATGTAGATACTTGACGCGTAGGAACTCACTGGAGACAATAACCCAGCCCTAGGACTTTTGTCAGATCACTCTGTCTCTCTGTCTCTTTCTCTTCACATGCACACACAGAAATCTATATAAATAAACATGTAATCTTCGTTTGTGGGATTAACAGAACTCAAAAACCACTGGACGAATTGACACCAAATTTGGACACAAGACACCTATCAGGCCAACGAGTGACCATCTATATAAATAAAAATGTAATGTTCGTTTGTGGTATTCACAGAACTCAAAAACCACTGGATGAATTGACACCAAATTTGGACACAAGACACCTAATAACCCAATGTATGTCCTTCACTCAAAAAAAATTGATTTTGTCATTTGGGAGTTGGAGTTCCTGGGATTTATAGTTCACCTACAATCAAAGAGCTTTCTGAACCCCATCAACGATGGAATTGAACCAAACTTAGCACACAGAGCTCCCATGACCAACAGAAAATACTGGAAGGGTTTGGTGGGCAGTCCCCTTTGGTTTTGGAGTTGTAGTTCACCTATATCCAGAGAGCACTGTGGACTCAAACAATGATAGATCTGGACCAAACTCTACACGAAGACTCAATATGCCCAAATGTGAACACTGGTGGAGTTTGGGGAAAATAGAATCTTGACATTTGGGAGTTGTAGTTGCTGAGGTCACAGTTCACCTACAATCAAAGAGCATTCTGAGCTCCACGAACAACAGAATTGGGGCAAACTTCGCACACAGAACCGCCGTGACCAACAAAAAATACTTAAGGCCATCCAATCCAACTCCCTTCATCAGGGCAAGAAAACGCAATCAAAGCCTTCCTGACAAAGAGCCATCCAGGCATAGAGATAGATAGATAAATATGATTCGCAGAGAGAGAGAGATAGTATCATAGATTTGAAAGGGACCCCTAAAGAAGGACAATTATATGTTACATGTTTCAGGGTACACAAACCAGACAATCTCCACATCAACACTGACAAAGGAATAGCAAGAAATACTGTTTACCCACAAGCATAAAGAAATTATTTATACATATATACATATATATTTATACATATATACATATATATTTATTACATATATTAGAAATCAACACCTTCTCATTATTTTCCAGACTGGGCCACAGCAACACGTGACAGGGGACGGTTAGTCTATATAAATAAAAATGTAATGTTCACTTGTGGGATTGACATAACTCAAAAACCACTGGACGAATTGACACCAAATTTGGACACAAGACACCTGTCAGGCCAACGAGTGACCATCACTCATAAAAATGTTGAAAAACACAGCAGAAGAGACTTAAAAAGCCAAAAAACAAAAATATACATTACAACTCATGCGCAAACACACATATATACACATATACACAAGTATATACAGACATATATGCACACACAAAACACATATACACAGAAAGGGAGAAGGAAGGAAGGAAGGAAGGAAGGAAGGAAGGAAGGAAGGAAGGAAGGAAGGAAGGAAGGAAATATTTTATCTGATGTTTTAATCATATGTTCTCTTTGTAAATTTTGGACTTGTCCCTTGTAAGCCGCCCCGAATCCCCTTGGAGAGATTGTTGGCGGGGTATAAAAATAAAGCTATACTTATAATTATTATTTGAAACACAACAAGATGAGTCCACAGCAGACACTCTGCTGGCTGTTGAATTGGATCACACGTCGCACACTTCCCAAGTGTCTAGGACTGTGTGATGTATCAGTGAATGATGCATGCAGATCCCAGTAAGGTGGCCTTCTGCAGCTGGAAGAATTTTGTCAGCGCCGATTGTGTTTAAGTGCAGGCCAAGGTCTCTAGGCACTGCACCCAGTGTGCCGATCACCACTGGGACCACCTCTACTGGTTTGTGCCAGAGGCTTTGCAGTTCGATCTTTAAATCCTCACATTGTGTCAGCTTTTCCAGTTGTTTCTCTTCAATCCTGCTGTCACCTGGGATTGCAAAATCGACAATCCATACTTTGTTTTTTAACATGATCGTGAGGTCAGAACTCTGTCTGTCTGAATCCGGAAGTCCCAGAGGATTTTGGCGTGTTCATTCCCTGTAACTTTTTCCGGCTTGTGATCCCACCAGCTCTTTGTTGCAGGCAGATGGTATTTGTGGCACAAGTTCCAATGAATCATCTGAGCAACAGTGTTGTGCCTCTGCTTGTAGTCTGTCTGCGTGATCTTCTTGCAGCAGCTGAGGATGGGATCTATTGTTTCACCTGCTTCCTTGCAGAGCCTACATTTGGGATCTGTTGTCGACTTTTCAATTCTGGCTTTGATGGCCTTGGTTCGAATGGCTTGTTTTTGGGCTGCCAGAATCAGGCCGTCCTTCATCTCCTTTTCCAGAATTCCATTTGTGAGCCACAGCCATGTTTTTTTCTTTGTCAACTAGGCTCTCAATTTTTCCCAGAAACTGGGTTGTTGTAGGTTTTTCCGGGCTATATGGCCATGTTCTGGAGGCATTTTCTCCTGACATTTTGCCTGCATCTATGGCAAGCATCCTCAGAGGTAGTGAGGTCTGTTGGAAGTAAGAAAATGGGTTTATATATCTCTGGAATGACCAGGGTGGGACAAAGGACTCTTGTCTGCTGGAGCTAGGTGTGAATGTTTCAACTGAACTGTCCATGGAGAGCCTTGGACAGGAGTTTTCTCTTCTGCTCTGGATGATGATGATGATGATGATGATTATGATTATTATTATTATTATTAGAAACACAACAAGATGAGTCCACAGCCAACAAGATCACTCACTCAGCTGTTGTATTGGATCACACTTGTTGTTGTTGTTGTTGTTGTTGTTGTTGTTGTTGTTGTTGTTATTATTATTATTATTATTATTATTATTATGGGGCTGCATGGGCTGATGATCGTGCCATTACTGCTCAAGCAGGGAGCTTTGAGATGGTTGAACAGAGGCTTTCCGAAGCTCTAGGTGCTCTCACTGCCTATTACAGGGAAAACCAGCTGATCCCCAACCCATCCAAAACACAGACATGTGCCTTTCATCTTAAGAACAGACAAGCATCCAGAGCTCTGAAGATCACCTGGGAAGGAATCCCACTGGAGCATTGCAGTGCACCCAAATACCTGGGAATCACTCTGGGCCGTGCTCTTACCTACAAGAAGCACTGCCTGAACATCAAGCAAAAGTGGGTGCTAGAAACAATATCATACGAAAGCTGGCTGGCACAATCTGGGGAACACAACCAGATACAGCGAAGACATCTGCCCTTGTGCTGTGCTACTCTGCTTCTGAGTATGCATGCCCAGTGTAGAACACATTTCACCACGCTAAAACAGTAGATGTGGCTCTTAATGAGTCATGCCGCATTATCACGGGGTGTCTGCGCCCTACACCACTGGAGAAATTACACTGCTTAGCTGGTATTGCACCACCTAACATCCGCCGGGAAGTAGCAGCCAATAGTGAAAGGACCAAGGCAGAGACATCTCCAGCTCATCCCCTGTTTGGGTATCAGCCAGCACGTCAACGACTTAAATCCAGAAATAGTTTTCTAAGATCTACAGAGACACTTGCTGGAACACCTCAGCAAGCGAGAGTCCAAAAGTGGCAGGCTCAAACCCAGAACCTCAACCAATGGCTGATACCAAATGGGAGACTCCCCCTGGGCACACAGAAAACCGAGCAACTTGGAAGGCGCTGAACATACTACGCTCTGGCACCACGAGATGCAGAGCCAACTTTCAGAAATGGGGCTACAAAGTGGAATCCACGACATGCAAGTGTGGAGAAGAGCAATCCACTGACCACCTGCTGCAATGCAACCTGAGCCCTGCCACATGCACATTGGAGGACCTTCTTGCAGCAACATTGGAGGCACTCCAAGTGGCCAGATACTGGTCAAAGGACATTTAATCAACTACCAAGCTTGCAAATTTTGTGTTTTGTTTGTTTGCTTGTTTGTTTTGTTCTGTTAGGAATGTAATACAATTTTCTGGCTGCCCCTGACATGATAAATAAAATAAATAAAATCCCTTATATTCAAGAACTAAATGCCTGGTTTATGAAGTAATCCCCCTGGGTCTGTGACGTCAGCCCTCCTGACTCCTCCGGGCTGGTCGTTGGCCAACAACAACGTCTCCCCTTGACCAGGCTGCCATCCCAAAAGGAATCCATGACGTCAAAATAAGCAAACAGGAAGCAAGGACTCCACCGAAACATCATTGGTTGCTTCCTAGCCCCGCCGGCAGCGTCCAAGCATGCCTCGCGCTTGCACAGACTTTGTGGAGAGCCCTTGTCTCTGTGAGCTCTCCGGGGAGCAGACTGGGCAAGAACTTCCTGCTGGAATCCATTCACTTCCTCCTGCATGAATAGGCTGAGCGTCAGAGCTGGAGCTGGTTCCTCTTGGTAAACACCCAGCCGACGAGGATTACATTCATATCTACGGCTGCTTCTTTAGGGGGGTCAACCTGCTCTGTCTAGCTGAAGGCACCCGTGAACCAGATGAGCACTACAACTACTTGTATTAACTGAACTGCATAGTATAGCACATTGGGAAGACGATAAATAAATGCTTCTGGAACATGGCCATACAGCCTGGAAAACTCACAACCTAGCTGTTCATGCTGCATAACCTGTCTTGGGACTTTCAGCCTCAGATAGGTCAGTGGTCCAGAGTGGTCCACGCGTTAGTCACCTCTAGACTGGACTACTGCAATGCACTCTACGTGGGGCTGCCCTTGAAAACGGCCCAGAAATTTCAGATGATCCAACGGGCGGCAGCCAGGTTGTTAACTGGGGCTCCTTACAGGAAGCAGTCAACCCTCCTGTTTAAGGAGCTCCACTGGCTGCCATTCATTTACCGGACCCAATACAAGGTGCAGGTTCTTACCTACAAAGCCCTGAATGGTTTGGGACCTGCCTACCTGCCTGACCGTATCTCTGTATACGAACCCAAACGATCCCTTCGATCATCCGGAGAGGCCCTGCTCTCGATCCCTCCAGCATAGCAGGTGCGTTTGGTGGGGATGAGAGAGAGGGCCTTTTCGGTGGTGGCCCCTCGACTCTGGAACTCACTCCCTAAAGACATCAGACAGGCCCCAACTTTGGCAGTCTTTAGGAAGAGCTTGAAGACATTGTTGTGCTTTCCCGGAATAATGAGCCCATAGCACTTTGTCTTCCAATGCACTTTACATTTTTAGGTCTGCTCGTATGTCCTTCCACAAACGCCATTATCACCTTTTGTCCATGCCCAGCATTATTTCCAATTTTAACTTTACATTTGGCCTTCCCATTGTTTTTAATTGTGTGTTCTTTTATTGATAATTGTTGTATGTTTTATTGTCTATGTTTTATTTTGATTGCTTGTATTGTTGTTATTATTGCTTGTATTGTTGTATTCGGGCTCGGCCTCATGTAAACCGCACCGAATCTCTTGGGGAGATGGTAGCGGGATACAAATAAAGTGTTGTTGTTGTTGTTGTTGTTGTTGTTGTTGTTGTTATTATTATTATTATTATTATTATTATTATTATTATTATTATGGTCCATGGCCGCTGTTCCATAAGGTTGAACTTCCAAATCAGTTGGTAACACAACTGACAGCTGAAACAGCTGCTGGGGTGTCAATCAAAAAGCACCCATGAGCTTTAGATCTGCGTTTCCAATAAGAGCCTCATAAACTGTGGCTGGTAGCTTCCATCTCCATGTGCCGCGTGTTGTTTATTAATCTCCTACTCTTTGTTACCACATCAGAGCTTCTTGCCCCCAGCTCTTTCAAGATCAAGCCAGTCGCTTCAAGGACAATATCCATCCATCTTGTCCTTGGTGGGTCCCTCTTCCTTTTTCCTTCCATTTTCCCCAGCATCATTCTGTTCTCCAAGCTTTGCTGTCTTCTCATGACGTGGCCAACTATTTATATCAAGTCTTCTCATTATGTGGCACAACCTGGGGATCACAACCAGATACAGTGAAGACATCTGCCCTTGTGCTTTGATACTCTGCTGCTGAGTATGCATGCCCAGTGTGGAACACATCTCACCATGCTAAAACAGTGGATGTGGCTCTCAATGAGACATGCTGCATTATCACAGGATGCCTCTGCTCTACACAACTGGAGAAATTAGACTGTTTAGCCAGTGTTGCACCAGCTGACATCCGCCGGGAAGTAGCAGCCAATAATGAAAGGAACAAGGCAGTGACCATCCTCTGTTCGAATATAACGCCAATGCCTCAAATCAAGAAATAATTTTCTAAGATCTACAAAGACACTTGCTGGAACATCTCAGCAAGCAAGAGTCCAAAAGTGGCAGGCTAAAACCCAGCACCTCAATCCATAGCTGATACCAAATGAGAGACACACAGAAGACTGGGCACACAGAAGACTGGGCGACTTGGAAGGTGCTGAACAGACTGCGCTCTGGCACCACGAGATGCAGAGCCAACCTGAAGAAATGGGGCCACAAAGTGGAGTCCATGACATGCGAGTGCGGAGAGGAGCAAACCACAGACCACCTGCTGCAATGCACCCTGAGCCCTGCCACATGCACAATGGAGGACCTTCTTGCGGCAACACCAGAGGCACTCCAAGTAGCTAGCTATTGGTCAAGAGACTTTTAGTATAATGCCAAGGTTTTAAACTTTGTGTTTGTAAATACATTATAACTGTACCTTCGGTTCGCTCCTGATACAATAAATAAATAATCAAGACTGAACTAGGAACAATGTACTTTTTTTCTTGAAATAAATGAAATCTATATACTGTATATAAAAATTTTCTGTGCATAATGAGTTCCTTAAAAACAAAAGAACCAATGAACGAAATCACACCAAATTTGGCAACAAAACGTCTCACAACACAAGGAGTGACCAGCACTCAAAAAATTATGATTTTGTCATTTGGGAGTTGTAGCTGCTGGGGTTTATAGTTCACCTACAATCAAAGAACATTCTGAACTCCATCAATGATGGAATTGAACCAAACTTGGCACACAGAACTCCCATGACCAACAGAAAATACTGGAAAGGTTTGGTGGGCATTGACCTTGAGTTTGGGAGTTGTAGTTCACCTACATCCAGAGAGCACCGTGGATTCAAACAATGATGGATCTGGACCAAACTTGGGACCAGCACTCAATATGCCCAAATATGAACACAGATGGAGGTTGGGGGAAATAGACCTTGACATTTGGGAGTTGTAGTCACTGGGATTCACAGTTCGCCTACAATCAAAGAGTATTCTGAACCCCACGAACAACAGAATTGACCAACAGAAAATACTTAAGGCCATCCAATCCAACTCCCTTCATCAGGGTAAGAAAACGTAATCAAAGTCTTCCTGACAAAGACCCATCCAGGAATAGATATAGATAGATAGATAGATAGATAGATAGATAGATAGATAGATAGATAGATATGATTCACACACAGATATAGTATCATAGATTTGAAAGGGACCCTTTAAGAAGGTCAATGATATCTTGCATGTTCCAGAGTGGGCAAACCAGACACTCTCAACAATGACAAAGAAACAACAAGAAATACCATTTACCCACAAGCATAAAGAAACTACATATATTAGAAACCAACACTTTCTCATTACTTTATTTTCCAGATCACCAGACTGGGCCACAGCAACGTGTGGCAGGGGACAGCTAGTAGGTATTAAAAACCATTTTCTTCCCACCACAAATTTTTCATTTAGTATAATGCCATTTTTAAAAAACTTTCTGTTTTACAAATACATTACAACTGTACCTTCGGTTCGCTGCTGATACGATAAATAAATAAATAAATAAACAAACAAACAAATAAATAAATATTGTGGCCAAAGTATTTCATCTTTGACGTTAATCTCCTTCCTTCCAGTGAGGAGTTGGGCTTTATTTTCTGGAATAGTTGGATCTTCTCGCGGTCCAAGGGAACTCTCAGAAGTTTCCTCCAACACCAGAGTTCAAAAGCATCTATCTTCCTTCGCTCAGCCTACCTTATGGTCCAGCTCTCATATCCCTAGATTACTACAAGGAATACCATTGCTTTAGCGATGTGGACCTTCCTTGCCAGTGTGATGTCTCTAATGGCATATTTTATTTAAAGACCAGACTGAGTTAGGGCCTGAACCTTAAATAAACTCTCTAAGATACAGGACACTCTTTAATTCAGCACTTTGGAGAGATCTTTCAAAGGTTCCTTCAGGACTTCCAATGGCTTCATTGCCACGCTAACAACCAACACTATACCTAAAACATGAACAGTACAATCTCTTTTCCTAAATAGAAACAATTATTCTGCACCATTTCTGCGTGATGAATACAGTTGAGTACCCCTCATTAGAGTTTTGAAACCCAAAATACTCAAAAACCCAAAATTAAGCACATGGGTGGCTGAGATAGCAAGGCCTTGGCTTTCAAAAGGTAGAGCTACGCAGTGGTTCTCAACCTTCCTAATGCCACGACCCCTACATACAGTTCCTCATGTTTTATTGACCCCCAACCATAATATAATTTTCATTGTTACTTCATAACTGTAATTTTGCTACTGTTATGAATCGTAACGTAAATATCTGATATGCAGGATGTATTTGCATTCACTGGACCAAATTTGGCACAAATACCCGAAACACCCAAATTTGAATACTGGTGCGGTTGGGGGGATTGGTTTTGTCATTTGAGAGTTGTAGTTGCTGGGATTTATAGTTCACCTACAATCCAAGAGCATTTTGAGCTCCACCAATGATGGAACTGAACCAAACTTGGCACACAGAACTCCCATGACTAACAGAAAACTCTAGAAGGGTTTGGTGGGCATTGACCGTGAGTGTTGGAGTTGTAGTTCACCTACATCCAGAGAGCACTGTGGACTCAAACAATGATGAATCTGGACCAAACTTGGAACGAATACTCAATAGGCCCAAATGTGGACACCGACGGAGTTTGGGGAAAATAGACCTTGACATTTGGGAGTTGTAGTTGCTGGGATTTATAGTTCACCTACAATCAAAGAGCATTCTGAACCCCACCAACAATAGAATTGAGCCTAACTTTCCACACAGAACCCAGATGATCAACAGAAAATACTATGTTTTCTTATGGTCTTTGGCGACCCCTCTGACACCCTCTCGTGACCCCCACAGGAGTCCCGACCCCCAGGCTGAGAAACGCTGAGCTATGGTTTAATGGACTCTGATGGAATCGAATGGACTGTGTGTAGCATGACAATTTAATTCTGGCGATTGTTCTAATGTTTTTACTGTTTATATGATGTTTTTATAATGTTTTATACTGTTTTCACCTAAGATGGATATTTATGGTTTTGTTCTCAGCCATCCTGAGTCCCTCTGCGGAGGTCAAAATAGGATGGGATATAAATGTCCGAAATAAATAAATAGTTAAACCGCTGAGCTTGTTGAGCAAAAGGTTGTAAGTTTGAATCTGGGGAGCGGTGTGAGCTACCGCTGTCAGCCCCAGCTTCTGCCAACCTAGCAGTTCGAAAATATGCAAATGTGAGTAGATCAATAGGTACCGCTCCAGTGGGAAGGTAACAGCACTCCATGCAGTCATGCCAGCCACATGACCTCAAAGGTGTCAACGGACAACGCCGGCTCTTCGGCTTAGAAATGGAGATGAGCACCACACCCCAGAGTCGGACACGACTGGACTTCATGTCAGGGGAAAACCTTTACCTTTACGTACTGAATTAGCAAATGAGAATACTGTTAACCAGCGGCCTGACACAATTGATGGTATGTTCCTATGAAAAAAGCAAAGCCCACAATAGAGGCAGGGACCGACAACTGGCATCATGCCCTGGGAAGTAAATAAATCAAACAATAATGGCTCCTATGTGTACGCACACTCACGGGAAGCTCACCACTACATTAAGCACTCTTTCTGTTCCATTTCCCCTTTTGACCCATTGTTATTAGACTCCCATTGTTAATATACAAACATATTCCCATCGGATTTGAGATCATGGGTCGCTATGGGGAATGATTTTCTATGAGGAAACAATGTATTGTCGAAGGCTTTCATGGCTCGAATCACTGGGTTGTTGTAGGTTTTTCGGGCTGTATGGCTATGTTCTAGAAGCATTCTCTCCTGATGTTTCGCCTGCATCTATGGCAAGCATCCTCAGAGGTTCACAACCTCTGAGGATGCATGTCACAGATTTTATGGCATGGTCCTCACAACCTCTGAGGATGCTTGCCACAGATGCAGGTGAAACATCAGGAGCGAATGCTTCAAGAATATGGCTATATGGCCATGTTCTAGAAGCATTCTCTCCTGACGTTTTGCCTGCATCTATGGCAAGCATCCTCAGAGGTTGTGAGAACCTCACAACCTCTGAGGATGCATGCCATAGATTCTATGGCATAGTCCTCACAACCTCTGAGGATGCTTACCATTGATACAGGTGAAACGTCAGGAGAGAATGCTTCTAGAACATGGCCATATAGCCCAAAAAACCTACAACAACCCATTAGAATCATAGAATCAAAACGTTGGAAGAGACCTCATGGGCCATCCAGTCCAACCCCCTGCCAAGAAGCAGGAATATTGCATTCAAATCACCCCTGACAGATGGCCATCCAGCCCTGACAGATGGCCATCCAGTTTAAAAGCTACCAAAGAAGGAGCCTCCACCACACTCCGGGGCAGAGAGTTCCACTGCTGAACGGCTCTCCCATTGCATCACAACTTGGAAGAGTCCCTTTTCGGGACTACCACCCCCAAGAATATTCCATCTTGCGTGGCGACAACACAAATGCGCAACGACGCCACGGGCTGCCCGTTAATCACGGTGCGTAGAAATCGCATCAAACACAAGAAATGTGGCAAGAAAAAATTTCACAATTCCCTCCTATTACAAATTAGTCATAGCGGCATGGTTATAATTTCTTGTCATCATGTGGGGAGTAGGAACAAATGGTCAGCTGGTCATATGTTTTCACGAATAATTTAGTTATGTTTCTTTACCATAAACAGTCATGGTTTGTAAAGCAACATGTGATGGGAGGGGAACAGCAAAATACTGCATAAATTCCAGGATCTGCCTTGAGGAACTATTACTCGGATCCTTTGTCCAGATATATTACATTGCTCTCTCACCCAATGTTTTTAAACTTTTAATCTCTGCAACTGGCCCTGCCCACTGTGATCAACTTTCTGTGTCCAAATATTGTGACTTTATATTGTTCTGATGTGTTTATTTATACTGTTTCATGTATTTTATCTTATTTGCTTATATTTTATTGTTGTATTTTTATGTTGTATATTTGCATTGTTGTATTGCTGGGCTTGGCCTCGTGTAAGCCGCCCTGAGTCCACTTGGAGAGATGGTGGCAAGGTATAAATAAAGATTATTTTACTGATACAAAAGCACAGTATGTCACAGCAAACGAGATCTATATGTTGGATTTCGTATCACAAAATCACAAGTTGAACACTTCCCAAATGTCTAGGACTGTGTGATGTATTTTCAAATGATGCGCACAGATCCAAGTCAGGTGGGCTTCTGCAGTTGACAGATCGTGATTTTGTCAATGTTTATTGTTTCCAAATGCCGGCTGAGATCTTTTGGTACGGCACCCAGTGCGCCAATGACCACTGGGACCACCTGTACTGGTTTATGCCAGAGCCTTTGCAGTTCGATTTTGAGGTCCTGATAGCGGCTGAGATTTTCCTGTTGTTTTTCCTCAATGCGACTGTCACCCGGTATGGCGACATCAATAATCCAGGCTTTTTCTTTTTCACAATTGTGATGTCGGGTATATTGTGTTCCAAAACTTTGTCAATCTGGATTCCAAAGTCCCACAGTATTTTTGCATGTTCATTTTCCACGACCTTTGTGGGTTTATGATCCCACCAGTTCTTTGCTGCTGGCAAGTGGTACTTGTGACATAAGTTCCAGTAAATCATCTGGGCCACAGAGTTGTGTCTTTGTTTGTAGTCCGTCTGTGCGATTTTCTTGCAACAACTGAGGATATGATCCATGGTTTCATCAGCTTCCTTGCACAGTCTGCATTTTGGGTCATCCACTGATTTTTCAATCCTGGCCTTAATGGCATTGGTCCTGATGGCTTGCTCCTGGGCTGCAAGAATCAGGCCTTCTTCTGTCTCCTTCTTCAGGGTTCCATTTGTGAGCCATAACCAGCTCTTCTCCTTGTCAACTTTTCCTTCAATTTTGTCAAGGAACTGCCCAGGTAAGGCTTTGTTGTGCTAGGTGTCAGCTCTGGTTTGGAGTGCAGTTTTCTTGTACTGACTCTTTGTCTGCTGTGCTTTGAGACGTTTCCAATTATTGTTGTTAAAATAATCTTTATTAATTTTCTTTAAAATAAAAACAAAAATATAAGACTTACAATATCCGGGTGGGGAAATATAGGAGGGGAGAGGGTAAAAGATGGGTTAAATAGAAGGGGAGATAGTACAGAGGGGGTAGAATAGAAAGAATGCTGTTTGGTTGTTACTGAGTATGGGTGTTGTGGCAGGTGAGGAGAAAAGGGTTAGAAAAGTCACTGTGAGGGAAGGGGGTGTGTGAATGGTTGAGGTGAATCAGATGTTGACTTCCCGGTATCTTCAGAGGTGTTTCCTGTTCTTTTGTTCTTACTTCCTGTTGTGTTTCTCTTCTTTTGTCGTTCTTCTGCTCTCCCCTTTTGTTTTGCTTTCATCTCTTTCAAATGATTATTGTCATGTTTTTTTTCTTTTGTCAAATATATTGTTACTTGTTTCCAGTCTATTTCTGATGATGGAGTGCCCTTTCTTTTTGATAGTATATAGGTTAGTTTATCCATGTTTCTTATGTCCAAGATCTTTGTTAGCCATTCTTCTTCTTCTGGTTCTTCGTCCTTCCAATGTTTTGCATATATTATTCTGGCTGCTGTTGTTAGCAAAAATAAGAGTTTGTCCTTATTTTTTTCCATCTTTAAACTGTGAATCCCTAGTAAGAATGTTTCTGGTTTCCAAGGTATATCTATCTTTAGTATCTTTTGCAATGTTTTTTGTATATTTTTCCAGTAGTGTTGTGCTTTCGGGCAGGTCCACCATAAGTGGTAGTATGTCCCTTCCTGTTTTTTACACTTCCCTGCATTTTGTGTTTGTGTTTTTATTGAATTTGCCTAATCTATGTGGTGTTAAATACCACCTATGGGCTATTTTAAACCAATTTTCTTTAAGTTCCATTGCTTTTGAATATTTTAATTTCTTATTCCATATTTCTTCCCATTCTTCTTTTCTTATTTCTCTTCCTAAATTTTCTTTCCATTTTCTCATATAGGTTTTCCCATTTTCCGTATCTCTTTCTTCCTCTAGTAGTTTTTTATATATCTTTGAAATTAGTTTGTTTTCAGTTTGCATTATCTTGTCCCAGAAGTTTGTACCTTCTTCAAATCCTTTTTCTTTGTCTATCTTAAAGTGTTCCTTGATTTGTTCGTATTGAAACCATGAAATTCTGCTATTTATGTTTTTTAGTTCTTGTTGTGTTTTGATCTTAAATTCTCCTCCTTCCTTTTTTATTATATCTTTATATTTGGGCCAGTCGTTTCCAATTATTGACTTCAATTAAAGCAGGTTCTTAGCTTTCCTTGACATATTCTGCTAGGGTGTGTTTTTCTTCTTCGACTCCTTGTTTGACTTGTAAAAGTCCTCTGCCCCCAGACCTTCTAGGCAGATAGAGCCGGTCAACATCACTGCGAGGATGTAATGAATTATGAATGGTCATGAGTTTTCTTGTTTTTCTGTCCAAATTGTCCAGTTCTGCCTGTGTCCAGTTTATGATGCCAGCAGTGTATCTTATGACAGGTATGGCCAAGGTGTTTATGGCCTTGATGGTATTGCCTCCATTGAGCATGCTTTTGAGAATTTTTCAGACTCTTTGAATGTATTCTTTGTTGACCACAGTTTTCACATGTTCATGTCTGATGTTGTCCAGCTTTAGTATGCTCAGATATTTATAGGCCTCTGGCTGGTGACACTTTATCGCTTGGCTATTGGGCATATTTATGCACTCACTTTCAATGAGTTTTCCCTTCTTCAGTGGCTCTGTCGAACATTTGTCCAAACAAAACTCCATGTTGATAAAGATTATTATTATTATTATTATTATTATTATTATTATTATTATTATCCTCATAGCAATTGTTTGGGGTTTTTCTTTTGTTTTGTTTTGTTACATTAACACTTTTCCAGAGCATTTCACGGGGAAGGTCTAGCTACAATCTTTGGCATCTCCGTTCAAAAAACTCCAGGTACCCAGATTGGCAAAGATCTTTGTGCCCAGACTTTGAAGAAATGCTACTAAGAGTGAGGGGTTGTGCACATTAAATCATGGTAAGGATACCACTCATACCAGCCAAAATTGATGGACTACTCTAGAAGGGTGTCAATAGCAAAATCTTGAGTTCTAGGTTCATCAAGTGCATTTTTCCTATCTTCTGAGGTGCAAAAAGGCAACAAGAAATGATTACTTGCATATAATAGAAAACCACAGTTTGCCCCTTTTGTCCAAATACCTTAAGGGTTGTTTCTTTGGAAACTATTATTGCTTTGTGTGTTTGTTTCTAATTTTGATTTCTTTGGAAACGTAGGGTCTTTTTCTGTCTACATATCCACTGCTTTTAATTTTGATGTACAAACCATGGTTTAATGTGTTGTCAAAGGCTTTCATGGCCGGAGTCCCTTTGGACCGTGCTCTGACCTACAAGTAGCACTGCATTGCAGCGCACCCAAAGACCTGGGAGTCACTCTGGACCATGCTCTGACCTACAAGAAGCACTGCCTGAACATCAAGCAAAAAGTGGGTGCTAGAAACAATATCATACGAAAGCTGACTGGCACAGTCTAGGGATCACAACCAGACACAGTGAAGACATCTGCCCTTGCGCTATGCTACTCTGCTGCTGAGTATGCATGCCCAGTGTGGAACACATCTCACCACGCTAAAACAGTGGATGTGGCTCTTAATGAAACATGCCGCATTATCACGGGGTGTCTGCGCCCCACACCACTGGAGAAATTACACTGCTTAGCCGGTATTGCACCACCTGACATCCGCCGGGAAGTAGCAGCCAATAGCGAAAGGACCAAGGCAGAGACATCTCCAGCCCATCCATTGTTTGGGTATCAGCCAGCACGTCAACGGCTTTAATCAAGAAATAGTTTTCTAAGATCTACAGAGATACTCGCTGAAACACCTCAGCAAGCGAGAGTCCAAAAGTGGCAGGCTCAAACCCAGAACCTCAACCAATGGCTGATACCCAATGAGAGAACTCCCTCCTGGGCACACAGAAAATGGGGTGACTTGGAAGGCGCTGAACAGACTGCGCTCTGGCACCACAAGATGCAGAGCCAACCTCAAGAAATTGGGCCACAAAGTGGAATCCACAACATGTGAGTGTGGAGAAGAGCACACCACTGACCACCTGCTGCAATGAACCCTGAGCCCTGCCACATGCACAATGGAGGACCTTCTTGTGGCAACACCAGAGGCACTCCAAGTGGCCAGATACTGGTCAAAGGAGATTTAATCAACTACGAAGCTTGCAAGCTTTGTGCTTTTTTTGTTTGTTTGTATGTTTGTTAAAAATGCAATAAAACTGTTTGGTTTGCTCCTGACACGATAAATAAATAAATGGCCGGAATCACTGGATTGCTGTGAGTTTTCAAGCCTGTCTGGCCATGTTCCAGAAGCGTTCTCTCCTGACGTTTCACCCACATCTATGGCAGGCATCCTCAGAGGTTATGAGGTCTGTCAAAAACTAGGCAAGGTTTATGTATCTGTGGAATGCTAACACCTCCCAACAAAGCCCAGGAAGGAAATAGCCAGGCTTTGAAGCTGCAAGGCCATTCAATGATAACTGAGGCGGTCAATTACAAAATTCACACTTGTCTCAAAGAGACAAGAGTTTTTTTCTCCCACCCTGGACATCATTCCACAAATATATAAACCTCACTTGCATAGTTTCCAACAGATCTCACAAATGTGGTCCAGTGAATGAAAATACATTCTGCACATGGAATGTTTACATTACGAGTCATAACAGTAGCAAAATTACAGTTATGAAGTAGCAAGAAAAATAATATTATGGTTGGGGGTCACCACAACATGAGGAACTGTATTAAGGGATCGTGGCATTAGGAAGGTTGAGAACCACTACACCAAGAGCCATCTGCTCCATCTGCCATGCAGGAATATAGAATGAAAGCACTCCAGAGAGAAGTCCATCCAAGCTTTACTGAAACAGGATCTTGCAGAGAAGGTGAGACCGAAGACAACTGCCGTGGTTCACTTGCAGCAAGGATGAAACCGCCAGTGTTTGGAAAAGCCCATTTCACTACATTTCAAGCCTTTGCAGAGCTGCCACGGGGTAACGTGAGCGCAAAGCATTTGGCTGGGAAATCCAGGCCTGTGGCTTTTGACTGCACTTACGCACCACGAGCTTGTTCCACGGGCTTTTGGATTTCCTCTCCCTAAGTCTCAACAATAGCAAGGCTTGTGCCTGCCAACTTTTCAGAGAGGTCTCCTCCTCCCAGCCGAACGACGGCACCGTCTCCCTCCTTGCAAATGCGGAACCCTCAAGGCCCCTTCCTCCCTTGCATTTTAATGGGAGAGACGATAATGATTGTATTAAGGGCTATTCATACCTCACTTCTGTCGTCAGCACTGAGCCTCGATAAGAATGTAGACGTCTGGAGCTCTCATAAAAAAAAGAAAGGAAGAAACGAAGTGACATTCCGCCATATGTTTCAAATTGATTTTAAATGGGGAAAGGGTGGGCACAACGGAATCCGCCACCCTTTCCTCCTCTTATTTTGAT
The DNA here is from genome assembly GCF_037176765.1 of Anolis sagrei. Taxonomy (NCBI): domain Eukaryota; kingdom Metazoa; phylum Chordata; class Lepidosauria; order Squamata; family Anolidae; genus Anolis; species Anolis sagrei. The sequence continues at coordinate 10,535,113 of NC_090027.1, read as the reverse complement.
GTTTTGAGTGCCTGGTTAGGAACAATGCTGGCCTTCCAGGGTGGGGGACTGCAAGCCCTGGAGACGGGGCAGGAGCCAGGTTTGGCCCTAGATATTTTTCCAAGGTCAAGGCAGGTCCTTTCCATTTCATGAGTTTGGCGGCTGATCCTTTTCAAAATGCCCATTCTCATTTGAACCTGAGTGTGGCACATTAGTTTACGACAGGTATGGGTGAACCCAGGCCCGGGGGCCAGATGCGGCCCCTGGGACTCTTTTTGCAGGCCCTCCTCTCTCACACCATCCTATCCTTCCTTCCTTCCTTCCTTCCTTCCTTCCTTCCTTCCTTCCTTCCTTCCTTCCTTCCTTCCTCCCTCCCTTCCTTCCTTCCTCCTTCTCTCCCTTCTCTACCTCTTTCTCCTTCCAACTTCCTTCCACCCTTTCTTCCCTCTTTCTTTCTCGTTCCCCTTCCAACTTTCCTTCCACCCCTTCCTTCCCTCTTTCCTCCCTCCCTCCCTCTCTTTCTCCTTCCTTCCCTTTCCTCCCTCCTTTCCTCTCTTGCTCCTTCCAACCTTCCTTCCACGCCTTGCTTCCCTCTTTCCTCCCTCTTTCCCTCTCTTTCTCCTTCCAACCTTCCTTCCACGCCCTGCTTCCTTCTTTTCCTCTCTTTCTTCTTCCAAACCTCCTTCCACCCCTTGCTTCCCTCTTTCCTCCCTCCTCTTTCTCCTTCCAACTTCCTTCCACCCTTCCTTCCCTCTTTCCTCCCTCCTTCCCTCTCTTTCTCCTTCCAACTTCCACCCTTCCTTCCCTCTTTCCCTCCCTTTCTCCTCCCAACCTTCCTTCCACCCCATGCTTCCCTCTTTCCCTCTCTTTCTCCTTCCAACTTCCTCCCACCCTTCCTTCCCTTTCCTCCCTCCTTTCCTCTCTTTCTCCTTCCAACCTTCCTTCCACCCTTGCTTCCCTCTTTCCTCCCTCCTTCCCTCTCTTTCTCCTTCCAACTTCCTCCCACCCTTCCTTCCCTCTTTTCCTCTCTTTCTCCTCCCAACCTTCCTTCCGCCCCGTGCTTCCCTCTTTCCCCCTCTTTCTCCTTCCAACTTCCTCCCACCCTTCCTTCCCTTTCCTCCCTCCTTTCCTCTCTTTCTCCTTCCAACTTCCTCCCACCCTTCCTTCCCTCTTTTCCTCTCTTTCTCCTCCCAACCTTCCTTCCACCCCGTGCTTCCCTCTTTCCCTCTCTTTCTCCTTCCAACTTCCTTCCACCCTTTCTTCCCTCTTTCCTCCCTCCTTCCCTCTCTTTCTCCTTCTAGCCTTTATTGGACCACAGATCCCTGAATATCTCAGCAAGCAAGACTAGTTTTGGTCAAGAAAAGTAACCATTCCAAACTCTTCCCCTATAATTCCTGAAGGAATGTGGCCCTTGGTATCTCCTTCTTTTGGCCCTTAAGCAACCACAACCCTTTCCTTCTCCCTCTCCAAGAATCCACACGAGGCAGTTCTCCTATGTTTGTTTTTACTTGAAAGCAGTTGAGGAAATGAGAGCTTCCATTTGAATCCATGCAATGGCGCTACGGAAAGTCTTAATTGCTTTCAGAAGTTGGAAAACGTTTCTTCAAAAGGAGGGGGAACTATAATAGCAAAAATGTCCTCATCATGGAAATATTTGGGCCAAAAAAAAGGCCAATTTTCCAAGTTCTGCTTTGTTTTGTTACCTTCTGAAACATGTTTCCATACCTAATTCTTATCTGTGACAAGCAAAGGAGAAAGGGAAGATGGCAAAGATAAAGATGGCAGTAAATACTAGACAGGCGCTTGAGTAGGACTCTCCTTGCGTTCCTCCACAGTTCCTCAGAGCTGGACAGGTTAATGACCCGTGTTAATGACATAGTAGCGACGTCAACTCTGACGCCTACCTTTGCCTGGGATGGACCAAGGGGAACTGAGGAACTGCCTGCCTCCTGAGTGATAAAGCAAAGCTATCAGCAATTCAGGGTAACGGGCTTCCGATATTTCCTCTTGCTCTCATGTATTCATATTAACAGAGGCTACCTAATACGTTGTAGCTTAATGAAGGTGTAGGAAACATTTTTTTCCAGGTCAGGAGCAACTTGAGAAACTACAAATCACTTCTGTTGTGAGAGAATTGGCCGTCTGCAAGGATGTTGATGTTTTTACAATCCTTGTGGACTCAAACAATCAAAAGAATGATTCTGGACCAAACTTGGCACAAATACTCAATATGCCCAACTGGTGAAGTTCGGGGGGGGGGGGGATAGACCTTGCCATTTGGAAGTTGTAGTTGCTGGGATTTATAGTTCACCTACAATCTAAGACCATTCTGAACTCCACCAACAATGAAATTGAACAAACTTGACACACAGAATGCCCATGAGCAACAGAAAATACTGGAAGGGTTTAGTGGGCATTGAGTTTTGGAGTTGTAGTTCACCTACATCCAGAGAGCACTGTGGACTCAAACAATGATGGATCAGGACCAAACTTGGTAGAAATAGTCAATATGTGAATACTGGTGGAGTTTGGAGGAAATAGACCTTGCAATTTGGGAGTTGTCGTTGCTGGAATTTATAGTTCACCTACAATCAAAGAGCATTCTGAACCCCACCAACGATGGAATTGAACCAAACTCAACACACAGAACGCCCATGACCAACAGAAAATAATGGAAGCATTTAGTGGGCCTTGACCTTGTGTTTTAGAGTTGTAGTTCACCTACATTCAGAGAGCACTGTGGACTCAAACAATGATGGATCAGGACCAAACTTGGTAGAAATAGTCAATATGTGAATACTGGTGGAGTTTGGAGGAAATAGACCTTGCAATTTGGGAGTTGTCGTTGCTGGAATTTATAGTTCACCTACAATCAAAGAGCATTCTGAACCCCACCAACGATGGAACTGAACCAAACTCAACACACAGAACGCCCATGACCAACAGAAAATAATGGAAGCATTTAGTGGGCCTTGACCTTGTGTTTTAGAGTTGTAGTTCACCTACATTCAGAGAGCACTGTGGACTCAAACAATGATGGATCTGGACCAAACTTGGTACAAACACTCAATATGCCCACATGTGAACACTGGTATAGTTTAGGGAAAATAGACATTGACATTTGGGAATAATAATAATAATAACTTTATTTGTACCCCGCTACCATCTCCCCAAGGGACTCGGTGCAGCTTACGTGAGACCGAGCCCACAATACAACAGTAAGAACAATAACAACTGTAATACAAAACAATAAATAAAACTCATAAGCAGAAAATAAGCAATAAACATTAACAATAACACAACAAAGTTTAGAAACCTATGGCTGGGCCAAATGTAATAATTAAAATTTAAAAAATAATGCTGAGCATGACAGATGAAATATAGCTAGGATAGAATTTTCAGAGAGAGACAGGGTGTGTAGATCACTAATAAAGTGCATTTAGGGACATATTGCTGGGAATTTTCTTCTTCTGGGAAGGCACACTGGAATTGTAGTTGCTGGGATTTATAGTTCACCTACAATCAAAGAGCATTCTGAACTCCACCAACGATGGAATTGAACCAGACTTGGCACACAGAATGCCCATGAGCAACAGAAAATGCTGGAAGTATTTGGTGGGCATTGACATTAAGTTTGGGAGTTGTAGTTCACCTACATCCAGAGAGCACTGTGGACTCAAGCAATGATGGATCAGGACCAAACTTGGCATAAATACTCAATATGTGAATACTGGTGGGGTTTGGAGGAAATAGACCTTGCCATTTGGGAGTTGTTATTGCTGGGATTTATAGTTCACCTACAATCAAAGAGCATTCTGAACCCCACCAACGAAATAATTAGACCAAACTTCCCACACAGAACCCCCATGACCAAAAGAAAATACTGTGTTTTCTGGTGGTCTTTGGTGACCCCTCTGACACCCCCTCGTGACTGCCCCAGAATTCCCGACCCCCAAGTTGAGAAACGCTGTCCGAGTGCCATCATTATCCCGTTGTCCACATGTTTACAATATATTCAGCCAGATAGAGAAGGAAGGAAAAAAAGCTAGATGAGCATGTAAAAAGAAGCTTCTTTATCAGAGATTTGGTTAACTCAAGTATGTTTGCACACATATGACCGTTCAACTCTGACACCAAACCATCAATCACTCAAATTTAGGGGGAAAGCACACTGTGGCCATGGCTCAGATGAATTTTGGTGACTTTAAATTACATCCCAGATGTAAAGCCTAAGGCAAAGCCTTCAGTGTATCCCATGACAGGGATGGCCTTTGTAGAACATAAAAGAATTCTTTTAGTAATAGTCCTTTTGCAGTTGTTTTCAAGCGGGTGAGGAAAATCTGTTGGAGACACAGGAGCAGACGGACCATTTCATGCTCCCAATTTCTCCTTTCCGTTCCAGCATAGGTTCCCTGCTGTAAACAATTTTGATTGTGGCAATGGAGGACGAAGACAAGGATAGGGGAGTACTTTGGATTGATTTTGTCATTTGGGAGCTGTAGTTGCTGGGATTTATAGTTCACCTACAATCAAAGAGCATTCTGAACTCCACCAATGATGGAATTGAACCAAACTTGTCACATAGAACTCCCACGATCAACAGAAAATACTGGAGGAGTTTGGTGGGCATTGACCTTGAGTTTGGGAGTTGTAGCTCACCTACATCCAGAGAGCATTGTGGACTCAAACAATGATGGATCTGGACCCAATATATATGCCCAAGTGTGAACACTGGCGGAGTTTGGCAAAAAATAGACCTTGCCATTTAGGAGTTGTAGTTGCTGGGATTTATAGTTCACCAACAATCAAATAGCATTCTGAACTCCATCAATGATGGAATTGAACCAAACTTGGCACATAGAACTCCCACAACCAACAGAAAATACTGGAGGAGTTTGGTGGGCATTGACCTTGAGTTTTGGAGTTGTAGTTCACCTACATCCAGATAGCACTATGGATTCAAACAATGATGGATCTGGATCAAACTTGGCACAAATACTCAATGCACCCAAATGTGAATATTGGTGGCGTTTAGGGGAAAAGACCTTGACATTTGGGAGTTGTAGTTGCTGGGACTTAAAGTTCACCTACAAGTCGCTTCTGGTGTGAAAGAATTGGCTGTCTGCAAGGACGTTGCCCAGGGGATGCCTGGATATTTTACCATCCTGTGGGAGAGTTCTGTCATGTCCCTGTATGAGAAGCTGGCGCTGACAGATGGGAGCTCACCCTGCTCCCCGGATTTGAACTGCCAACCTTTTGGTCAGCAGTCCTGCTGGCACAAGAGTTTAACCCATTGCACCACCTGGACTCTTTAGCAGAGAAGGCTCAAGACATTGTACAACTACAACTCCTATGGTTTGATAGTACTGAGCCATGGCAGTTCAAGTGGTAGCAAACCACATTGATTCTACAATGTCTATGCAGTGTCCGCTAGCATTTGGTCGCATGCATCCTACTTTTCATCCATGAAAGCTAGGAAACTGACGAAGATTTGGGGTTCATAGCGCCACCACCTTCAGAACCTCTCCACCTCACATGCATTCCACATCTGTTCTTGTTTTGCATCCTAACCCCCCCCCCCCCCCCCAAATCTCCCAAGAATTCATGAGCTCATAAATGTGGGGGCCCTCTCATGCTGGCACGGCTTGGCTCTCGGCGGTGATGATTCCTCCTCCTGCATGTGGGGAGGTTGGAGCCAAAGTACAGAGCGAGCTCGACCACAAAGCCACATTACTCATAGACGCCCACTCAGGTCCCCCAGCTGCTAATCTCAATCACTGGGAAACCAAGATTTCCCTTAGAAGGTCTGCGTGCGCCACGAGGCACACAGAGCGATGGCAACGAGAGCAAAAGCCCTGCGCTGGCAGAACGGGGCCCACAGAGTTGTCCTGACAGGCTCCTCCAAGTGAGTCAGCCCTCCAAACAAGAAGGCACACAATCCCTTTGCAACTCCATATTAACCAGTGTTTCTCAACCTGGGGGTCGGGACCCCTGAGGGGTCACAAGGGGGTTTCAGAGGGGTCACCAAAGATCATCAGAAAACAAAGTATTTTCCGTTGGTCATGGGGATTCTGTGTGGGAAGCTTGGCCCAATTGTATCATTGTTGGGGTTCAGAATGCTCTTTGATTGTAGGTGAACTATAAATCCCAGCAATTACAACTCCCAAATATCAAGGTCTGTTTTCCCCAAATTCCACCAATATTCACATTTGGGCATATTGAGAATTTGTGCCAAGTTTGGTCCACATCCATCTCTGAATGTAGGTGAACTACAACTCCAAAACTCAAGGTCAATGCCCACCAAACCCTTCCAGTATTTTCTGTTCACCATGGGAGTTCTGTGTGTCAAGCCTGCTTTCAATTCCATCAATGGTGGAGTTCAGAATGCTCTTTGATTGTCGGTGAACTATAAATCCCAGCATTTTACAACTCCGAAATGTCAAGGTCTACTTTCCCCAAACTCCACCAATATTCACATTTGGGCATATTGGGAATTTGTGCCAAGTTTGGTCCACATCCATCTTTGGATGTAGGTGAACTACAACTCCAAAACTCAAGGTCAATGCCCACCAAAGCCTTCCAGTATTTTCTGTTCGTCATGGGAATTCTGTGTGCCAAATTTGCTTTCAATTCCATCATTGGTGGAGTTCAGAATGCTCTTTGAGTGTAAGTGAACTATAAATCCTAATAACTACAACTCCCAAATGTCAAGGTCTATTTTCCCCAAACTCCACCAATATTCACATTTGGGCATATTGGGAATTCATGCCAAGTTTGGTCCACAACCATCCTTTTTGAGTCCATAGTGCTCTCTGGGTGTAGATGAACTACTATTCCAAAACTCAAGGTCAATGTCCACCAAATCTTTCCAGTATTTTCTGGAGTTCTGTGTGCCAAGTTTGGTTCAATTGCATCATTGGTGGAGTTCATTATGCTGTGGAACGCCCTTCCTACAGAAATTAGATCAGCCCCTTCCTATTAGCATTTCGGAAGAAAGTGAAGACCTGGTTGTTCGAGCAGGCATTTGAATAGGCAGCGTAATAAATATAGGAATATGGAACAATTGGATGGTGAGACTGGATCTTGATTCACGCTAATGTGACGCTAATAAGATTTTATTTATGCTATCGTTTATTATGCTATTGTTTTAATTGTTTTTATCTGTTTTATGATGTTTTGAGCATTGAATTTTGCTACTGTCAACCGCTTTGAGTCGCCCGAGGGCTGAGAAAAGCGGTATACAAATCTAGCAAATAAGTAAATAAATAAATAACTGTAATTTTGATACTGTTATGAATCTATATAAATAAAAATGTAATGTTCGTTTGTGGTATTAACAGAACTCAAAAACCACTGGGGGAACTGACCCCAAATTTGGACAACATACACCTAAAAACCCAATGTATGTTCTTCACTCATAAAAACACTGAGAAACACAGCAGAAGGGATTTTAAAAGCCCCAAAAAGGTAAATGACAATACAGAAAAAAGGAAGAAAGAGGGAGGGAAGGGGAGAAAAAAAGAAAGAAAAGAAAAGAAAGAGAGAGGGAAAGAAAGAAGGAAAGGGAAAAGCAAGCATGGAAGCAAAGAGAGAAGGAAGGAAGGAAAGAGGTAGAGAAAAAAGAAAGGAGAGAAAGAGGGAGGGAAAGAAAAAGAGGGAAAGAAGGAAAGTTAGAGAAGGAAGGAAGGAGAGAAGGAAAGAAAAAAGGGAAAGAAGGAAGGAAAGAGGGAGCGAAGGAAAGGGGGAAGATGTAGAGAAAGAGGGAGGGAAGGAAAGAAGGAAAGGGAGAAGGAAGAAAAGAGACAGCAGAAGAGAAAGAAAAGGGGGAAAGAAGGAAAGAGATAGAGAAGGAAGAAGAGAAGGAAAGACGGGAAGGAAGGAAGGAAGGAAGGAAGGAAGGAAGGAAGGAAGGAAGGAAGGAAGGAAGGAAGGGAGGGAAGAAAGAAGGAAGGAAGGAAGGAAGGAAGGAGAGGGAGTGAAGGAAGGAGGGAAAGGGGGAAGATGCAGAGAAAGAGGGAGGGAAAGAAAGAAGGAAAGGGAGAAGGAAGAAAAGAGACAGCAGAAGAGAAAGAAAAGGGGGAAAGAAGGAAAGAGATAGAGAAGGAAGAAGAGAAGGAAAGACGGGAAGGACGGACGGAAGGAAGGAAGGAAGGAAGGAAGGAAGGAAGGAAGGAAGGGAGGAAGGAAGGAGAGAAAGAGGGAAGGTTGGCCACAGCAACGCGTGGCGGGTACAGCTAGTCGTAATATAAATATTTGATCTGCAGGATGTATTTTCATCCTGATGGCTTTTACTGATGCGCTTTTCCAAGACAGGCTAGATTGGTGCCTCTACGAAACAAATGAGATTGGCACACGTTTCCTGGAAGGGAAATAGAGATCTTGCTTCACACTCCCAGGACGGCTCTACAGGCCCCAACATGCCACCCACAACTCTTTCATGCTCTTGCTACAGAACACACCAGAGTCTCGCCCTCAATAGATACAACAGAAGCAAATATTTCTTGGTCATTGTTGACATAGTGCTTGATATATTAGTGGATGAGAGAAATACTGTACGAACCCCATATTCCTGAGACTGGTATTGAGATTGCACTGACCCACGTCAGAAAAAAAAATGTCTCTAAGCATTTTCTAAGTCCACCAGCACCATGCATGATGTGCTTCTACTGCAGTGGTTCTCAACCTGTAGTTCCCCAGGTGTTTTGGCCTACAACTCCCAAAAATCCCAGCCAGTTTACCAGCTGTATTGTCGAAGGCTTTCATGGCCGGAATCACTGGGCTGTTGTAGGTTTTTTTGGGCTATATGGCCATGTTCTAGAGGCCTTTTCTCCTGACGTTTCACCTGCATCTATGGCAAGCATCCTCAGAGGTAGTGAGGTCTGTTGGAACTAGGAAAATGGAATGACCAGGGTGAGACAAAGGACTCTTGTCTGCTGGAGCTAGCTGTGAATGTTTCAACTGACCACCTTGATTAGCATTTGATTGCCTGGCAGTGCCTGGAGCAATCTTTTGTTGAGAGGTGATTAGATGCCCTTGTTTGTTTCCTCTCTGTTGTTGTGCTGTTCTAATTTTAGAGTTTTTTAATACTGGTAGCCAGATTGTGTTCATTTTCATGGTTTCCTCCTTTCTGTTGAAATTGTCCACATGCTTGCCAGAGATGCAGGCAAAACGTCAGGAGAAATGCCTCTAGAACAGTATTTGTCAACCTTCCGAATGCCGTGACCCCTTAATACAGTTCCTCATGTGGTGGTGACCCCCAACCATAACATTACTTTTGTTGCTACTTCATAACTCTAATTTTGCTACTGTTATGAATCGTAATGTAAATATCTGATATGCAGGATGTATCTTCATTCACTGGACCAAATTTGGCACAAATACCCGCTACATCCAAATTTGAATGCTGGTGGGATTGGGGGTGTGTGTGTGTGTGCATTTTGTCATTTGAGAGTTGTAGTTGCTGGGATTTAAATTTCACCTACAATCAAAGAGGATTCTCAACGCCACCAAGGATGGAGTTGAACCAAACTTGGCACACAGAACTCCCATGACCAACAGAAAATACTGGAAGGGTTTGGTGGTCATTGACCTTGAGCTTTGGAGTTGTAGTTCACCTCCATCCAGAGATGGATGTGGACCAAACTTGGCACAAATTCTCAATATGCCCAAATGTGAATATTGGTAGAGTTTGGGGAAAATGGGGCTTGACATTTGGGAGTTGTAATTGCTGGGATTTATAGTTCACCAACAATCAAAGAGCATCCCGAACACCATCACTGATGGAATTGAGCCAAACCTATCACACAGAACTCCCATGAATATTTGTGTCAAGTTTGGTCCATATCCATCATTGTTTGAGTCCACAGTACTCTCTGGATGTAGGTGAACTACAACTCCCAAAACTCAAGGTTAATGCCCATCAAACCCTTCCAGTATTCTCTGTTGGTCATGGGAGTTCAATTCCATCGTTGGTGGAGTTCAGAATGCTCTCTAATTGTAGGTGAACTATAAATCCCAGCTAAAACTCCCCAACGTCAAGGTCTATTTTCCCCAAACTCTAACAGTGTTCACATTTGGGCATATTGAGTATTCGTGCCAAGTTTAGTCCAGATCTATCATTGTTTGAGTCCACAGTGCTTTCTGGAGATAGGTGAACTACAACTCCCAAACTCAAGGCCAATGCTCACCTAACTCTTTCATTATTTTTTGCTGGTCATGGGAGGTCTGTGTGCCAAGTTTGGGTCAATTCCATCTCTGGTGGAGTTCAGAATGCTCTTTGATTGTAGGTGAACTATAAATCCCAGCAACTACAACTCCCAAGATCCAGAGAATGAAAATACATCTTGCCTATCATATATTTACATGACGATTTGTAACAGTAGTAAAATTCTAGCAATGAAGTAGGAACGAAAATAATTTTAGCGTTGGGGTGACCACAAGATGAGGAATTGTATTAAGAGGTCGCGGCGTTCGGAAGGTTGAGAACCACTGCTTTATACGGTTTTTATATTTTTATATTGTTTGCTAGTTTTTTAATGGCATTTTATGATTTTTTTAATTGTTGTAATTGTTTTGGCATCAAATTGTTGATGATTGCTAACTGCCCCGAGTTGCCCCTGGGCTGAGAGGGGCGGTATATAATAATAATAATAATAATAATAATAATAATAATAATATATGCTCATTGAATGGCCATCAGACTAGAAAAAATCAACTTATATCCCCATACCAAAAAAGGAAAATGCGAAAGACTGCTCAAACTTCCGTACAGTGGTCCTTATTTCTCATCATGCCAGGAAGGGAATGCTCAAGATCCTGCAAGGAAGACTCCAGCAAGACATGGAGCGAGATTTGCCAGATGTTCAAGCTGGGTTTAGAAAAGGAAGAGGAACGAGAGACCAGATTGCCAATATCCGCTGGAGAATGGAGAAAGGCAGGGAGTTTCAGAAAAACATCTATTTCTGCTTCATTGACTACTCTAAAGCCTTTGACTGTGTAGATCATCATAAATGGTGGCAAGTTCTTGGTGGGATGGGCATACCAAGCCCCCTTCCCTCTCTCCTGAGGAATCTGTACAAGGACCAAGTAGCAATAGTCAGAACTGACCACGGAACAACAGACTGGTTCAAGATGGGGAAAGGCGTCCGGCAAGGCTGCATACTCTCACCCAACCTTTTTAACTTGTATGCAGAACACATCATGCGAGGATGTGCGGGGCTGGATGAATGCAAGGCTGGGGTGAAAATGGCTGGAAGAAACATTAACAACCTCAGATATGCAGATGACACCACTCTGATGGCCGAAAGCGAGGAGGAGCTGAGGAGCCTTCTAATCAAGGTGAAAGAAGAAAGTGCAAAAGCTGGGTTGCAGCGAAACATAAAAGAAACCAAGATTATGGCAACAAGAATGATTGACAACTGGAAAATAGAAGGCGAAAATGTGGAGGCCGTGACAGACTTTGTATTTCTAGGCGCAAAGATGACTGCAGATGCAGACTGTGGACAGGAAATCTGAAGACGCTTCCTTCTTGGGAGGAGAGCAATGTCCAGTCTCGACAAAATAGTAAAGAGTAGAGACATCAGACTGGCAACAAAGATCAATTGCCTAGTCAAAGCCATGGTATTCCCTGTAGTCGCCTACGGATGTGAGAGCTGGACCTTCGGGAAGGCTGAGCGAAGGAAGATCGATGCTTTTGAGCTGTGGTCTTGGAGGAAAGTGCTGAGAGTGCCTTGGACTGCGAGAAGATCCAACCAGTCCATCCTCCAGGAAATAAAGCCCGGCTGCTCACTGGAGGGAAGGAGACTAGAGACAAAGTTGAAGTACTTTGGCCACATCATGAGGAGACAGCAAAGCCTGGAGAAGGGAATGACGCTGGGGAAAGTGGAAGGCAAAAGGAAGAGGGGCCAACCAAGGGCAAGATGGATGGATGGCCATCCTTGAAGTGACTGGACTGACCTTGAAGGAGCTGGGGGTGGTGATGGCCAACAGGAAGGTCTGGCGTGGGCTGGTCCATGAGGTCACGAAGAGCCGGAGACGACTGAACAAATGAACAACAACAATGCTAATTGAAGTCTCTGTTTGTGAGATACAAGCAATTTGACACAGTGTGGTCACTCAGCAAGGAAGGCAGTGGAATAAAAACCTGTCGTTCTGGCCCGGCCATGTCACACATGACGCCCACATTTGCCAGCCTTGCTGAAAAAGCTGCATCACTCGCAGTGTGGGTGGCGCACAAGGAAGTGTGGATGGGGCGGCTGTCTTCCTCCTCTTGGATCAACAGATCTTTTGCTATAACGGTGACAGACAAGATCCTGCTGAGCTGTTTTCTGTGTCATCACAGCAAACTGGGAGTGCGGCACACATGATGCAATCTGCAAACACCAGCCGACTAGGGCACACTCCCTGCCACGCTTCCAGAGGGACCTAGCAAACTCAACCTCAGTGGCCTCAGGTGCATACTCTCCCCAACTGTCCCAATTTGACAGGGACAGTCCTAATTAATTCTTTATCATCCCTTTTTATCAGCTGGTTTAAGAGTCCCAGTTTCTCTCTAGTTCTCAGCTCACTTAAACTGCTGCAAACTGCAATTAAAGTGGAAAAAATTGTTAACTCAACAGAGTAGCAAGGAAGAGGCATAGACATTCAAATTGCTGCAGCTTCCTCCACTTGTCTGTCTTTCTCACCAATAATTTTCCTGTCCCTGACTACCATATATACTTGAGTATAAGCCGAGTTTTTCTGCCATTTTTTTAGGCTGAAAAAGCCCCCCCTTGGCTTCTATTCGAGTCAAAGTTATTTATTACATTTTGTTGTTCATTCATTCAGTCGTTTCCGACTCTTCGTGACTTCATGGACCAGTCCACGCCAGAGCTCCCTGTCGGTCGTCACCACCCCCAGCTCCTTCAAGGTCAATCCAGTCACTTCCATCCATCTTGCCCACAGCAATTTATTACATTATTGGGTTGTTGTTGTTATTATTGTTATTATTATTATTATTACATGTATTATTTTACTCCATTTATTATTATCATCATTACATTTACATTACTTTACTCTATTATTTTTAGTTACGTTTATAATTTTTCTCTATTTATTATTGTTATTATTTTACTCTATTATTATTACATTATTATAATCCATTATTGCTGTTATTATATTTACATTACTTTACTCTATTATTATTATTGTTGTTATTACACTTATTATTTTTCTCTATTTATTATTGTTATTATTTTACTCCTTTAATTATTATCATTACATTTACATTACTTTTTAATGTTTAGTTACATGTATTATTTTTCTCGATTTATTATTGTTATTATTGTATATTATTATTACATTTATTCTATTATTCTATTATTGTTGGTATTATATTTACATTACTTTATTATTATTGTTATTGTTATTACACTTATTATTTTCTCTATTTATTATTGTTATTATTTTACTCTATTATTATTACATTTATTATATTAATCTATTATTGCTGTTATTATATTTAAATTACTTTACTCTATTATTGTTGTTGTTATTACACTTATTATTTTTCTCTATTTATTATTGTTATTATTTTACTCCATTTATTATTATCATCATTGCATTTACATTACTTTATTATTTTTAGTTACATTTATTATTTTTCTCTATTTATTATTGTCATTATTTTACTCTATTATTATTACATTTATTATATTAATCTATTATTGTTATTATATTTACACTACTTTACTCTATTGTTGTTGTTACACTTATTATTTTTCTCTATTTATTATTGTTATTATTTTACTCCATTTATTATTATCATCATGACATTTACATTACTTTATTACTATTAGTTATATTTATTATTATTGTACTCTATTTATTATTGTTATTATTTTACTCTATTATTATTACATTTATTATATTAATCTATTATTATTGTTGTTATTATATATACATTACTTTACTCTATTGTTGTTTTGTTGTTGTTGTTACACTTATTATTTTTCTCTATTATTGTTATTATTTTACTCCATTTATTATTATCATTACATTTACATTACTTTATTATTTTTAGTTACATTTATAATTTTTCTCTATTTATTATTGTTATTATTGTACTCTATTATTATTACATTTATTATATTATTCTATTGTTGCTGTTATTATATTTACATTACTTTATTGTTGTTGTTATTACACTTATTATTTTTCTCTATTTATTATTATTATTTTACTCCATTTATTATTATCATCATGACATTTACATTACTTTATTACTATTAGTTATATTTATTATTATTGTACTCTATTATTATTGTTATTATTGTACTCTATTATTATTACATTTATTATATTAATCTATTATTGCTGTTATTATATTTACATTACTTTATTATTGTTGTTGTTCCAGAAGCATTCTCTCCTGACGTTTCATCCACATCTAGGGCAGGCATCCTCAGAGGTTGTGAGGTTTGTTGGAAACTAGGAAAATGGGGTTTATATATCTGTGGAATGTCCAATCTGGGAGAAAGAACTCTTGTCTATTTGAGGCAAGTGTGACTGTTGCAATAGATCACCTTGATTAGCATTTTGATAGCCTTCCAGCTGCAAAGTCTGGCTGCTTCCTGAGGGAATCCTTTGTTGGGAGGTGGCCTTGATGGTTTTGCGTCTGGAATTCCCCAGTTTTTCTGAGTGCTGTTATTTATTTATTGTTCTGTTTTTAGAGTTTTTTTAATACTAGTAGCCAGAATTTGTTCATTTTTATGGTTTCTGGAAGCAGGAAGCAGCCAGGCTTTGAATCTGCAAGGCCATTAAATGCTAATCTGCATGTGGAACTTGGAGTGCTTTTGTGAGCTGTCCAGGGTCCCTTTGGAGAGATGGTGGTGGGATACAAATAAATATTATTATTATTATTATTATTATTATTATTCAAGGTAATCAGGAAGCAGGAGGCAGCCAGGCTTTGAATCTGCAAGGTCATTAAATGCTAATCTGCATGTGGAACTTGGAGTGCTTTTGTGAGCTGTCCAGAGTCCCTTTGGGGAGATGGTGGTGGGATACAAATAAAGATTATTATTATTATTATTATTATTATTATTATTATTATTATTATTATTGTTATTCAAGGTAATCAGGAAGCAGGAAGCAGCCAGGCTTTGAATCTGCAAGGCCATTAAATGCTAATCTGCATGTGGAACTTGGAGTGCTTTTGTGAGCTGTCCAGAGTCCCTTTGGGGAGATGGTGGTGGGATACAAATAAAGATGATGATGATGATGATGATTATTATTATTAAAGGTAATCAATTATAATATCCACACTTGACTCAAAGTTTTTTCCCCCCAACCTGTACTTTCCAGATATATAAACCCCATTTTCCTAGTTTACAACAGAGTTCACACTTCTGAGGATGCCTGCCACAGATGTGGGCAAAACGTCAGGAGAGAATGCTTCTGGAACATGGCCATACAACCTGGAAAACTCACAGCAACCCAGTCATTCCGGTCACAAAAGCCTTTGACAACAAACTAATTTTAACCATCTGCGTTCCCACCATGAGCAGGTCTCTTGTAATGAGTCTAATATTTCCCTTTCAGGAACATACACTGGAAAATGTTTTGCATTCCAGGGAAAAGGAAACAGAGGGGCAGATCCCATGATCCTTGCTTGGGTCAAAACCACTTCAAGCTTTGTTTCCATTACAGTGAGCGAACATTTCCACTCACGCCAGCATTCTGCATTTGAGGCTTTAACGCGGATGGAGTTGGTTATTTGCAGGTGTAATTAATACACTCTTTCTAGGAAACTTTCTGTTGTCCAGGCTGATTCTATACTATGTGGTCAGTAGTTCCCTTGAAAAGGAACTACTTAAGAACAGACAAGCATCCCGAGCTCTGAGGATAACCTGGGAAGGAATTCCACTGGAGCATTGCAGCGCACCCAAATACCTCGGAGTCACTCTGGACTGTGCTCTGACCTACAAGAAGCACTGCCTGAACATCAAGCAAAAAGTGGGCGCTAAAAACAATATCATACGAAAGCTGACTGGCACAACCTGGGGATCACAACCAGATACAGTGAAGACATCTGCCCTTGTGCTATGCTACTCTGCTGCTGAGTATGCATGCCCAGTGTGGAA
Organism: Anolis sagrei; assembly: GCF_037176765.1. Classification (NCBI taxonomy): domain Eukaryota; kingdom Metazoa; phylum Chordata; class Lepidosauria; order Squamata; family Anolidae; genus Anolis; species Anolis sagrei. Next base: position 10,519,013 of record NC_090027.1, on the reverse strand, counting down.
GACATCTCACCACGCTAAAACAGTGGATGTGGCTCTTAATGAGACATGCCGCATTATCACGTGGTGTCTGCACCCTACACCACTGGAGAAATTACACTGCTAAGCTGGTATTGCACCACCTGACATCCGCTGGGAAGTTGCAGCCAATAGTGAAAGGACCAAGGCAGAGACATCTCCAGCTCATCCCCTGTTCGGGTATCAGCCAGCACGTCAATGACTGAAATCTAGAAATAGTTTTCTAAGATCTACAGAGACACTCGCTGGAACACCTCAGCAAGCGAGAGTCCAAAAGTGGCAGGCTCAAACCCAGAGCCTCAATCAATGGCTGATACCAAATGAGAGACTCTCTCCTGGGCACACAGAAGACTGGGTGACTTGGAAGGCGCTGAACAGACTGCGCTCTGGCACCACGAGATGCAGAGCCAACCTCAAGAAATGGGGCCACAAAGTTGAATCTACAACATGCAAGTGTGGAGAAGAACAAACCACTGACTACCTGCTGCAATGCCACCTGAGCCCTGCCACATTTACAATGGAGGGCCTTCTTGCGGCAACACCAGAGGCACTCCAAGTGGCCAGATACTGGTCAAAGGACATTTAATCAACTACCAAACCCACAAATTTTGTATTTTGTCTGTTTGTTTGCTTTGTTCTGTTAGAAATGTAATACAATTGACTGGTTGCCCTGACACGACAAATAAATAAATAGTCAGGATTCCAAAGTCTTATACCATGGTGGTTACAGTGGTGTCAAACTGAATCAATTCCACAGTGTGGTTCAGGAATGGGCAAACCCAAGCCCGGGGATCGGATGCAGCCTCTTGGGCTCATTTCTCAGGCCCTCCTCTCTCACACCAACCCTTCTTCTCTTTCTTTCCTTCCTCCCTCCCTTCCTCACCTTTCTCTTTCTCCTTTCATTCTTCCCTTCCAACCTTTCATCCTTCCTTCCTTCCTTCCTGCTCTTTCCTCCCCTCTCTCCCTCTTTCTCTTTCTTTCCTGTTTGCCATTCCTTTCTTCTCTCTTTCATCCCTCCCGTCTGCCCTTCCTCGCTCTCCTCCCTCTCTCCCTCCATTCCCTTCCATCCTTCTCTTCCTCCCTCCCTTCCTTCTCTTTTTCCTTCCTCCTTTCCTCCTGGGGGATATTTAGCTGGGAGAAGAGAAGGTAGAACCCCCTCCAGGAGATAAGAGTGGATTATACCTCTATATACATAAAAAAAGGAATGTTTGTTTGCGGGATTAACAGAACTCAAAAACAACTGGACGAATTGACACCAAATTTGGACACAAGACACCTAACAACCCAATGTATGTCCTTCACTCAAAAAAAATGATTTTGTCATTTGGGAGTTGTAGTTGCTGGGATTTATCGTTCAGCTACAATCAAAGAGCATTCTGAACACCACCAACTATGGAATTGAAACAAACTTGGCACACAGTTCTCCCATGACCAACAGGAAATACTGGAAGAGTTTGGTGGGCAGTGTCCTTTGGTTTTGGAGTTGTAGTTCACCTACATTCAGAGATCACTGTGGACTCAAACAACGATGGATCTGGACCAAACCCTACATGAATACTCAATATGCCCAAATGTGAACACTGGTGGAGTTTGGGGGAAATAGAATCTTGACATTTGGGAGTTGTGGTTGCTGGGATTTATAGTTCACCTACAATCAAAGAGCATTCTGAACACCACCAATGATGGAATTGAAACAAACTTGGCACACAGTTCTCCCATGACCAACAGAAAATACTGGAAGGGTTTGGTGGGCAGTGTCCTTTGGTTTTGGAGTTGTAGTTCACCTACATCCAGAGGTCACTGCAGACTCAAACAATGATGGATCTGGACCAAACGCTACACGAATACTCAATATGCCTAAATGTGAACACCGGTGGAGTTTGGGGAAAATAGAATCTTGACATTTGGGAGTTGTAGTTGCTGGGATTTATAGTTCACCTACAATCACAGAACATTCTAAACCCGACCGATAGAATTGGGCCAAACCTCCCACACAGAACCCCCCATGTGGGCCACAGCAACGTGTGGCAGGGGACGACTAGTCTATATAAATAAAAATGTAATGTTTATTCGCGGGATTAATATAACTCAAAAACCACTGGACAAATTGAAACCAAATTTGGACACAATACACCTATCAGGCCAACGAGTGACCATCACTCATAAAAACACTGAAAAACACAGCAGAAGAGACTTAAAAAGCAAAAAATAACCCCCAAATATTACATTGCAATAATTGCACAAAACCACACATATATATATATACACACACACACACACACACACACACACACGCAAGCACACATATACACAGACTGGGCCACAACAGCGCGTGGTAGGGAACGGCTAGCAGATTCATATAATGCATGTATGTAGACTCATACAATGCAATCTAACTTTGGGCTTTTGAATATGAGATGGAAACACCCACTCATGCTGTATGCCCATTATGCTTTGTAAATGTCAATGTTAGGGTGATTTGCTACCCTTGGAATATGTTTACACTGTATGGTTTGTGGACCTGGGTGGCATGGGAAGAATTTTTAGATAATATTTTTGGGGAGAAAAACAATCAAACAAAGGAATAGAAAGCAATATGTACCCTGACAGTTGCCAATCCTTGAATTAGCTGCATAACAGACTAGCTAACAAGGCTGGCTAACACCTCCCAACAAAGGTTCCCCCAGGCAACAACCAGCCAGGCTTTGAAGCTGCAAGGCAATTGAATGCTAATCAAGGTCACCATTTGCAACATTCACACTTGCCTCAGGCGGATAAGAGTTCTTTCTCCCACCCTGGACATTCCATAGATATATAAACCTCACTTGCCTAGTAAATAATAATAATAATAATAATAATAATAATAATAATCCATATAAATAAAAATGTAATGTTAGTTCGTGCTACCATCAGAACTCAAAAACCACTGGGGGAATTGACACCAAATTTGGACACAAGACACCTAACAGTCCAATTTATGTCCACTCAAAAAAATTGATTTTGTCATTTGGGAATTGTTGTTGCTGGGATTTATAGTTTACCTACAATCAAAGAGCATTCTGAACACCAATGATGGAATTGGGCCAAACTTAGCACACAGGGCTCCCATGACCACCAGAAAAAGCTGGAAAGGTTTGGTGGACACTGACCTTGAATTATAGTTCACCCACATCCAGAGAGCACTGTGGACTCAAACAATGATGGATCTGGACCAAACTTGGCACGAATAATATGCCCAAATATGAACACAGATGGAGTTTAAGGGAAATAGACCTTGACATTTGGGAGTTGTAGTTGCTGGGATTTATAGTTCACCTACAATCAACGAGAATTCCGAACCCCACCAATGACAGAATTGGGGCAAACCTTCCACACAGAACCTCCATACTTAAGGCCATCCAGTCCAACTCCCTTTACCAGGGCAAGAAAACATAATCAAAGCCCTCCTGACAAAGAGTCATCCAGCCATAGATATAGATAGATAGATATGATTCACACACAGAGAGATATAGTATCATAGATTTGAAAGAAACCCCTAAAGAAGGACAATTATATGTTCCATGTTCCAGGGTGGGCAAACCAGACAATCTCCACATCAACACTGACAAAGAAACAACAAGAAATACATATATTAGAAACCAACACTTTCTCAATACTTTATTTTCCAAATCACCAGACTGTGCCACAGCAAAGTGTGGCAGGGGATGGCTAATAATAATAATAATAATAATAATAATAATAATAATAATAGATAAGGAACAAGAGAACCTCCTGATGTTTCAATATTTAAAAGAGTGTCCCATTGAGGAGAAAGAAAACAGATTTTCTGCTGCTCTAGAGACCAGGGCACAAGGGAACAATGGTTTTCAATGGCAGGGAAAGAGATTTGACTGAAAAGATTAGGAAGAACTTCCTGGAGAGTGGTGTAGGCTGCCTGGGAGAGTGGGGGAGTCTCCTTCTCTAGAGGCTTTTCCGCAGAGGCTATGTATGGGAGTGCTTTGATTTGAGCTGAAGATCAATCCCGACAAGACAGAGGTCCTCCTGATGGGGCATGCCTAATATCCTTAGGGAGTGAGTTCCAGAGTCAAGGGGCCACCACCGAGAAGGCCCTCTCTCTCATCCCCACCAATTGTACTTGCGATGCAGGTGGGAGCGTGAGAAGGGCCTCTCCAGATGATCGAAAAAATCATGTGGGTTCGTATACAGAAATGTGGTCACGCAGGTAGGCAGGTCCCAAACCATTCAGGGCTTTGTAGGTAAGAACCTGCACCTTGAATTGGGTCCGGAAAATGAAAGGCAGCCAGTGGAGCTCCTTAAACAGGAAGGTTGACCTCTCCCTGTAAGGAGCACCAGTTAACAACCTGGCCGCCACGCGTTAGACCAACTGAAATTTCCACGCCGTTTTCAAGGGCAGCCCCAAGTAGAGTGCATTACAGTAGTCCAATCAGACTAAGACATGGACCACCCTGGCCAGATCCGCTTTCATGAGGTATGGTCGCAGTTGGCGCACAAGTCTCAACTGTGCAAAGGCCCTCCCGGCCACCGCCGATGCCTGAGCCTCAAACGTCAGTGAAGAATCCAGGAGGACACCCAAACTGCGGACCTGTGACTTCAAGGGGAGCGCAACCCCGTCCAACACAGGTTGCCACCCTATACCCCGATCCAGTTTACGATCAACCAGGAGGACCTCTGTCTTGTGAGGGTTGATCTTCAGCTTGTTCCTCCTCATCCGGTCAACCACAGCGGCCAGACACTAGTCCAGCACCCGAGGGGCTTCCTTGGAGTTAGGTGGAAAAGAGTAGTAGAGTTCCGTGTCATCTGCGTAGAGTAAAGTACTATGGTTGGTACTTTAAGCATTATGTTTAGTGGCTTTATCAGAAGACATCTCAGAAAACCTCAAGGGCAGTGGGATGAACTGGTGACCCTTCTTCATTTCAATCCAGAGCTTGCAGAAGGTCCTTTTGGGACTTATAACTCCCAATCTCCCCATCAAAACAGGAGGAGGGAATTCCTTCATCAGCAGATCCCAGAAATGAAGGGAAGCCCAGGTATCCACACTTCTTCCCTCTTAAATAAAGACAACAGTATGACTCTTGAAGTCCGTGCAAAATCAACAAAGCTGTGAAGAGCATACACAACTACAGGTGTCTCTGCCCAGCTGGCATGGGCCTTGTTTGCTTTTGGGATGTTTGCCTAAGGCAGGCTCAAGGCCCCCAAAGCGGATTCCTTCAGCTGATCTCTACGTCTGAGCCTGAATCACAATGCCATGACCATTGCATCACAAGAGACCACCAAAAATGGATCGCCCATAGATAGCCAAGATTCATCATATACAATGTGATATATGGTGTCCCTTATATAAAATGGCGCTCCATGCAGTCATGCCGGCCACATGACCTTGGAGGTGTCTACGGACAACGCTGGCTCTTCGGCTTAGAAATGGAGATGAGCACCACACCCCAGAGTCAGGCATGACTGGACTTAATGTCAGGGGACTACCTTTACCTTTACCTATATAAAATAGCACAACAAAGATTTGCTTTTCAGAAATTTTAAAAAATATTATCAAGCCACGGATGGTCAAATCTGTGGACACAGAATCCATAGATATGAAGGGGCGATTGTCCACATTTGTAGTTCTGGCTTTTGCTAATTTGGTTATTCATGAATTTGATTTATAACGTTACCTCTAGAAATATCTAGGTCAGTGTTTCTCAACCTGGGGGTTGGGACCCCTGAGAGGGTCACGAGGGGGTGCCAGAAGGGTCACCAGAGACCATCTGAAAACACTGTATTTTCTGTTGGTTATGGGGATTCTGTGTGGGAAGTTTGGGCCAATTCTATCATTGATGGGGTTCAGAATGCTCTTTGATTGTAGGTGAACTATAAATCCCAGCAACTACAACTCCCAAATGTCAGTGTCTTATTTCCCCCAAACTCCACCAGTGTTCACATTTGAGCATATTGAGTCTTCGTGCCAAGTTTGGTCCAGATCCATCATTGTTTGTGTCCACAGTGCTCTCTGGATGTAGGTGAACTACAACTCTCAAACTCAAGGTCAATACCGACCACATCCTTCCAGTATTTTCTTTTTGGTCATGGGAGTTCTGTGTGCCAAGTTTGGTTCAATTCCATCGTTGGTGGAGTTCAGAATGCTCTTTGATGGTAAGTGAACTACAAATCCCAGGAGCTACAACTCCCAAATGACAAAATCAATCCCCCAACCTCACCAGTATTCAAATTCAGATGTATCGGGTATTTGTGCCAAATTTAGTCCTGTGAATGAAAATACATCCTGCAGATCTGGTATTTACATTACAATTCATAATGGTAGCAAAATGACAGTTATGAAGTAGCAAGGAAAGTAATGTTATGGTTGGGGGTCACCACAACATGAGGAAGTATATGAAGGGGTCGCGGCATTAGGAAGATTGAGAAACACTGACCTAGAGATTCCCAGAGAAGTGTTCTCCTTAGAAGTCTTTAGGTCCTGAAGCCTAAGTGGAGGAAGTTGACCATAGTCATACTGGAGGATCTAGATCAGCATTCTGAACTCCATCAATGATGGAATTGAGCCAGACTTGGCACACTGAACTCCCATGACCAACAGAAAATACTAGAAGGGTTTGGTGGGCATTGACCTTGACTTTTGGAGTTGTAGTTCACCTACATCTCCAATATGTAGATCCTCCAGTATGACTATGGTCAGCTTCCTCCAATTAGGCTGCAGGTCCTAGAGATTTGCAAGGGGAATACTTCTCTGGGAATCTCTAGGGTGAATTTGAGATCAGTTTCTGGCAGAAGGTGACCAGAGTCACGCTGGAAGATTTAGAAATGCATAGAGAGATGTTCTCAAACATCGTTGTTGTTTTTTTATTTGTAGTTTTCACTTTCATTGGAGTCCTAACAAACAGAGTGAGGTGACTTTATTATTTAGCCATCTCAGACATTTTCGATCTATGAACATCTGGAGACCACCTTTTGAAAACCACTAGTCAGGAAAAGGTATGACCTTGTTAGAAGTCAACCCTTTGAAAAAGTGATGTTCACAAGCATTCACGCAATGGCACACAGGTATCTCAGCTGTTAGACTGAGGAACCATGTCTTTGAACTGGCAGGGACAAAAGACATGCGACTGCACAAAAAACCTATCTTTGGCTAGCAGAGTTTTGAAAATGTTTATATGAAGTTGAAATTCCATTTGTAATTGCCCAAAACATATAATCACCCTTGAAACCTCTTAGTTTAAAATAATGCACTCAGAGACATAAAACAAAGTGTTCTTTAAAAAGTAACATATTTTGTTTACTCACAAATATCTTGTATTAATTCACCATACACAGGCACATTTATACATAGGATATGGTTTCCCTGTGTTGAGAACACAGGATATCATTCTTAATCAAAAGTCTATAGTCCAAAATCTTTACTTATATAGTACTCTTTGCTTCGTTTCGTTGAAATCCAAAAGCATACTGTATCCACCTCCACTGAGGTCTATAGCAAACTGCTAACATTGAAGTCCAAAAGCATACTGATAACAAAATGGAGTCTTGGGGCTTGTTGCACTCCAGGACAGGAAAAGCCCTCTGACTTTAAACACCACACCATTGGATGGGGAAAACAATTATTTTATTGAAGATAATTAAAAAGAAGGAAAGTAAAAAAGTACTTTAAAGAAATAGGTAAATCCAATTAGGGAGGAAGATAAGCAGGAACAAAGTAGTTCAGGGTAATAGTCCAGCAAAGTCCATGAAAACAAAGTCAAAACTTGCCAAATAAAATGTAAGAAATCAGGAAACATGGATCCAAGGCATGAATATAGACTAGAGTATAAAATCCAAGAATCAAAACCATGAAACAAAGGCACTTAAAACATGAGTTTTCCAAGCAAAGCTTCCATGAAATAAGGACGAGATCTTGACTTGATTCCAAACGATGCTTCATCTGACTATATATCCTGTACTTGGGACTTTTTTCATTAGCTATGTCTCTAGTGCTCAGAAATTGGTTTCGCTTTAGCTGAGAAGTTCTTATCTTTTTCTCTCGGAGGCTGGCAGAACGCCAAAGCCACTGTTCGGCTCTCCTGTTTTGACCGATCACCTCTCGTCTATCTATTTGCTCATTAATTTCTGCAGCTGGGCCAGGTGCCGAGCTGTTTTCATGTTCTCTATCATGGGAACCCTCCGGTAACAATTCAGGGAGCACACCATCATCCCCACACCCCTCAAGGACATTCTCATGGCAAACTACACTTTGAACAGGGATCTCCTGGTCATTCTCTGCATCAAGATCACTGACCAAACCATTGCCACGTTGAAACTCATTGACATCACGCCCCACATCCAAAGCATCCTGATCCTGAAACACAATCACAGGCTGAGCTCCAACAGGTCTGAACATGCTCAGTACAATCATATGTCTGTAGCCTCTCCCACACCAAAAAGGTCAGTCAACCGGGCAAATCAATATATACATACAATACATGTTAGCCAATATATACATTAACAAAACAAATAGTGAAGACTAGAAAGTTGCTATTTCCATCATGTCCTGACGATGAACCTGTAAAAACCATATTTCCCTCCAGAAACACTGTGTCCCTCGAAACACACTGGCCTCTTTGCAGAGGTTACTTCAGCCACAAAAACACACACATTTGCAGCCTTTTATCCTATGTGCAGTAGATGTGGCTCTTAATGAAACATGCCACATTATCCAACGGAGTGTCTGCATCCTACACAACTGGAGAAATTACACTGTTTAGCTGGCATTGCACCACCTGACATCCGCGTTTGGTGGGGACGAGGGACAGGGCCTTCTCTGTGGTAGCCCCCGACTCTGGAACTCTCTCCCCAAGGACATCAGACAAGCCCCAACTTTGGCAGTCTTTAGGAAGAGCTTGAAGACGTGGCTGTTCCAGTGTGCCTTTCCAGAATAGGAAACTTTTAGCATCATGTCCCAAACGCACTTTACTAGAGATTTAAGATTGTCTGCACACCTCTAAAAACCTATACATTCCACCTGTCATGTCCAGCACTTTTAAATTTTATTCATTACATTTGGCCTGGCCTTTAGTTTTAAATGCGTCATGGTGTTATTGTTTTAATGTTTATTTTTATTGCTTTAATGTTTATTGTTTTGCTTTATGAGTTTTATTGTTGTATTTGTTATGCTGTTGTTTTATTGAGGGCCTTGGCCTTTGTAAGCCGCACCGAGTCCTTCGGGAGATGTTAGCAGGGTATAAATAAAGTTAACCATAGAATTAAAGTTAACCATAGAATAAATAAAGTTAACCATAGAATCATAGAGTTGGAAGAGACCTCATGGGCCATCCAGTCCAACTCCCTGCCAAGAAGCAGGAATATTGCATTCAAATAATAATAATAAGTAGCAACCAACAGTGGAAGGACCAAGGCAGTGACATGTCCAGCTCATGCCCTGTTTGGGAATCAGCCAGCACGTCAACGACTTAAAACAAGAAATAGTTTTCTAAGATCTACAGAGACACTCGCTGGAACATCTCAGCAAGCAAGAGTCCAAAAGTGGCAGGCTCAAACCCAGAACCTCAACCAATGGCTGATACCAAATGAGAGACTCCCCCCTGGGCACACAGAGGACTGGGCAACTTGGAAGGCACTGAACACACTGCGCTCTGGCACCACGAGATGCAGGGTCAATCTTAAGAAATGGGGCCACAAAGTGGAATCCACGACATGCGAGTGTGGAGAAGAGCAAACCACTGAACACCTGCTGCAATGCAACCTGAGCCCTGCCACATGCACAAGGGAGGACCTTCTTGCGGCAACACCAGAGGCACTCCAAGTGGCCATATACTGGACAAAGGACATTGAATCAACTACCAAACTCGCAAATTTTGTATTTTGTCTGTTTGTTTGTTTGTTTTGTTCTGTTAGAAATGTAATACAATTGACTGGTTGCCCTGACACGACAAATAAACCCTATGTGCATCTCCCAACAGGAAACCGACCAGATGTTACAACATTAGGAAGTTTCCGACATTCAGCACATTGTGATGCAACAAGTGGTTAATTCTGAACGATGGCACTCAGCATGGTTGTCTGGGTAGCTATGACCCCAAGCAAGTGGCAGAAATGCAGGCAGGTCAACAAAGCACATTTCGTCTCTGCCAGGAGCAGCCCTTTACTAAAGCAAATGGGTCTTAACTGTCCATTCAAAACAAGTTCCTCTGGAATACTTTCCATTATACGAGGGACAGATCATAACAATATGGTGTCGGCGTTGCCGGGAAGCTCTATTCTTCCTCCCCAGCTAGTATGGGGATGGAAGATAAGCTCCAAAACAATCCATGCTTCCATTCTTACAGCACCGGAGCGACAACACATTAAGCGTGACACTGTAGAACAACTAGCATGTCTAATCCCCCGCCTCCATAAAGCTGAAAATGAAAGCCAGCACAAGGATGTGTGGAATTCTTAAATCTGCACAAATAAGTAAAACAATTGCAAGCAAAAGATAATATTTTTGAAAAGACTTCATACTCAGAGGGGAAAAAATGCAACAAGGGAAGCAAAAGGCAAGGATCCACAACCAATCTGAAAAATATTTTTTTTGGATGACCATCTTACAAAGGAACTGCTCCAATTTTGTGGCAAACCAAATTCTGTGAAATGGAATTACATAGAGGTATTAAGGTGGTGGAGCTCTGTGGTCAAACCTTACTTTAGGCACAGCTCTTAGGGTGAAAAAGATGCAACTGGAAACCGGGATAAGATAGCACAGTTAGTCTGTCTCACCGCCTCCAAGATATGATGCAAGTTGGACGTCAACCCCTCCAAACTGGTATGATGGAGAGAGTCCCCAGCTTCACATGGGAGGCTAAGGTGTTGTAGTAGAGTCTGCTGGCAGCGTTACTACTACTAGTGGCAGTAGAGGGGTCAAACAGATTACTCAGGAGCAGGAGTCAGACAAAGAGCATCAGAGGAAAAGGATCTGGGACATACTTAGTGCTCCCACTGAAGATGAGGATTTCATGGGATTTACTGGAAGTAATGGGTCTGGGAGTAGTGAGGATGAAGGAGAACCATTGGATTGGACTCAAGTGCAAGAAGTCAGGAATGTGTGCATGCAACCCACATCCAGTGATACGTTTGAGGGTTTTTCTGGTGCTAATCAAGGTGGTCAATTGAAACATTCCCATCTAGCTCCAGCAGACAAGAGTTCTTTGTCCCACCCTGGACATTCCACAGATATATAAACCCTTTTTCCTAGTTCCAACAGACCTCACTATTTATTTATTTATTATTTATTTATTAGATGCACTTATTGACCGCCATTCTCAGCCCTTACGGGCGACTCATGGTGGTGTACAGTACACATAAAAAGACAGTTACAGAGGCCAGTATCAACAACATATGACTATACAACAAATACAAACTACATAAAAATCCGCTTCGTCTCTTAGTAGAATCATAGCCAGTCTCATTTTCCTTATACCATTCCAGTTCTCATTACCGTAATGTTGTTGCTTAGCACTTAATTAAATGCCCTCTCGAACAGCCAGGTCTTAAGGCTTTTTCGAAAGGACATGAGGGAGGGCGCCTGTCTGATGTGTGCCGGGAGAGTGTTCCACAGCCGGGGGGCCACCACCGAGAAGGCCCTCTCCCTCGTCCCCGCCAGCCTCTGAGGATGCTTGCCATAGATGCAGGCGAAACGTCAGGAGAGAATGGCTCTAGACCAGGGGTCCACAAACTTTTTAAACAGAGGGCCAGGTCACAGTCCCTCAAACTGTTGGAGGGCCAGATTACAATTTGAAAAAAAAACATGAATTCCTTTTCACACTGCACATATCTGTGTAGAAAACACTTAAAAACAATATAATTAAAATGAAGAACAATTTTAACAAATATAAACTTATTAGTATTTCAATAGGAAATGTGGGCCTGCTTTTGGCTGATGAGATAGGATTGTTGTTGTTGTGTGCTTTCAAGTAGTTTCAGACTTAGGTTGACCCTGAGCGAGGGCCGGGTAAATAACCTTGGAGGGCCGTATCTGGCCCCTGGGCCTTAGTTTGAGGACCCCTGCTCTAGACCATGGCCATAAAGCCCGAAAAAACCTACAATAACCCAGTGATTCCAGCCATGAAAGCCTTCGACAATACATCTGTGTGCCAAGTTTGGTTCAGTTCAGAATGCTCTTTGATTGTAGGTGAACTATAAATCCCACCAACTACAATTCTCAAATGACAAAATCAACCCCCCCCCCCCCCAAAAAAAAACCAAAAACAAAACCACACACCAGTATTCAAATGTGGGCATTTCGGGTCTTTGTGCCAAATTTGGTCCAGTGAAAGAAAATACATCCTGCATATCTGATATTTACATAATGATTCACAACAGTAGCAAATTTACGGTTATGAAAGTAGTAACAAAAATAATGTTTTGGTTGGGAGTCATCACAACATGAGGAACGGTATTAAGGGGTTGCAGCATGAGGAAGGTTGAGAAACACTGTACTACTCTATGAGTTCTGGTCAATAACAGAGCCATCATGGAAGACTGCTGGCTAAAATTACCAAGAATTTCTAGGTTTTTGCATCAAGAAAGACAACCATTCCTTGTCACAAAATATGAAGCAAAACATGAGATAACCCTCATCCAAGGGCTTCCTTTCAGCAACAGAAGAGGATTCAGCTCACAACTCCCACGGCCCAAATGGCTGTTCCAGTGCTCTTCGAAGCAAAGATATATGTGCAAAGACTCACAACCAAGAACCCATCTGGCCAAGGAGCACATGAGAACCAATGCTTCTGACTGTCACTTCTTTCAGTGCTTCTGGACTAAAGAGCTGTCATCTGAGGTTCAAGAGACTGTGACTAACTAGGGTTGGCAGAATGAAAACTGGAGATTTGCTCCTGTATGTTTAATACTCATTAGCTGTCCTTTGCCACGTGTTGCTGTGTATATGTGTGTATATATTTGTGTATATGTGTGTTTCCATATATGTATGTGGTTTTTGTGCATACGTTGCAATGTATTTCTTGTTTTCTGGCTTTTTAAGTCCCTTCCGCTGTGTCTTTCAGTGTTTTTATGAGTGATGGTCACTTGTTGTCCTGACAGATGTCTTGTGTCCAAATTGGGGGGGGGGGGTCATGAGGGGGTGTCAGAAGGGTTGCCAAAGACGCCCAGAAAATATTTTCTATTGGTTGTAGGGGTTCTGTGTGGGAGGTTTGGCCCTATTCTATCATTGGTGGGGTTCAGAATTCTCTTTTGATTTCTCAAAATGGGGGTCGAGACCCCTGGTTGGGGTTGCGAGCGGGTGTCAGAGGGGTCACCAAACACCATAGAAAATACAGTCTTTTTGTTGGTCATGGGGTTGCTGTGTGAGAAGTTTGGCCCAAGTCTATCGTTGGTGGGGTTCAGAATGCCCTTTGATGGTTGGTGAACTATAAATCCCAGCAACCACAACTCCCAAATGTCAAAGTCTATTTCCCCCAAACTCCATCTGTGTTCACATTTGGGCATATGGAATATTCATGTCAAGTTTGGTCCAGATCTATCATTGTTTGAGTCCACAGTGCTCTCTGGAGGTAGGTGAACTACAACTCCCAAACTCAAGGGCAATGCCCACCAAACCCTTCTAGTGTTTTCTGTTGGTCATGGGAATCCTATGTGACAAGTTTGGTTCAATTCCATCATTGGTGGGGTTCAGAATGCTCTTTGGTTGTAGGTGAACTGTAAATCCCAGCAACTACAAATCCCAAATGACAAAATCAATTTTTGAGTGATGGTCACTCCTTGGGTTAGTAGGTGTCTTGTGGCCAAATTTGGTGGCAATTTGTCCAGTGGTTTTTGAGTTATGTTAATCCCACAAACGAACATTACATTTTTTATATAGATGTAGAAGAGGGGCTATGCAAAGCTGGGGTAAAAATTGCTGGAAGAAACATTAACAACCTCAGATATGCAGATGACACCACTCTGATGGCCGAAAGCGAGGAGGAGCTGAGGAGCCTTCTAATCAAGGTGAAAGAAGAAAGCGCAAAAGCCGGGTTGCAGCTAAACATAAAAAAACCAAGACTATGGCAACAAGAATGATTGACAACTGGAACATAGAGGGAGAAAATGTGGAGGCCGTGACAGACTTTGTATTTCTAGGCGCAAAGATGACTGCAGATGCAGACTGTGGCCAGGAAATCAGGAGACGCTTCCTTCTTGGGAGGAGAGCAATGTCCAGTCTCGATAAAATAGTCAAGAGTAGAGACATCAGACAGGCAACAAAGATCCACCTAGTCAAAGCCATGGTATTCCCTGTAGTCACCTACGGATGTGAGAGCTGGACCTTAGGGAAGGCTGAGCGAAGGAAGATGGATGCTTTTGAGCTGTGGTGTTGGAGGAAAGTGCTGAGAGTGCCTTGGACTGCGAGAAGATCCAACCAGTCCATCCTCCAGGAAAGAAAGCCCGGCTGCTCACTGGAGGGAAGGAGACTAGAGACAAAGTTGAAGTCCTTTGGCCACATCATGAGGAGACAGCAAAGCCTAGAGAAGACAATGATGCTGGGGAAAGTGGAAGGAAAAAGGAAGAGGGGCCGACCAAGGGCAAGATGGATGGATGGCATCCTTGAAGTGACTGGACTGACCTTGAAGGAGCTGGGGGTGGTGACGGCCGACAGGGAGCTCTGGCGTGGGCTGATCCATGAGGTCACGAAGAGTCGGAGACGACTGAACGAATGAACAACAACAGAAGAGGGAAATTCAGCAGAATCCTGTGGGTTATCTGGTTGAGTGGCAAGAAATTCTCATTCTCTCTTTTACACATCACTGTAAGGATAAGTGTCACCTCAATTCAGCACCCCTATGGATAACAGGATACATTCTTGCATTTATATTTATATCATCAATAAGGGAACAATAGAAAATCAAGGCTGCTACGGTTGCAAGCCGTGTGGGTACAGGGAAAGCCGTGGAGGTAACATATCTGGATTTTAGGAAGACCTTTGACAAGGTCCCCCGTGACCTTCTGGCAAACAAACTAGCCAAATGTTTGTTGTTGTTCATTCGTTTCCAACTCTTCGTGACCTCATGGACCAGCCCACGCCAGAGCGTCACCACCCCCAGGACGCCAGAGTGTCACCACCCCCAGGACGCCAGAGTGTCACCACCCCCAGCTCCTTCAAGGTCAATCCAGTCACTTCAGGGATCCCATCCATCCATCTTGCCCTTGGTTGGCTCCTCTTCCTTTTACCTTCCACCTTCCCCAGCATCATTGTCTTCTCTAAGCTCTCTAAGCTCTCCTTTCTTCTCATGATGTGGCCAAACTACTTCATCTTAGACTCTACTATCCTTCCTTAAAATGAGCAGTTGGGCTTTATTTCCTGAAGAATGGACTGGTTGGATCTTCTGGCGGTCCAAGGCACTCTCAGAACTTTCCTCCAACACCACAGCCAAATGTAGGCTAGGCAAACCTATGGTTAGGTGGATCTGTAATTGGTTAAGTGAACTATCATGAGAAGAAAGGAGAGCTTAGAGAAGACAATGATGCTGGGGAAAATGGAAGGAAAAAGGAAGAGGGGCTGACCAAGGACAAGATGGATGGATGGCATCCTTGAAGTGATTCTCCTCAATGCTTCTTCATCTTGGAAAGAAGTGACAAATGGAGTGCCATCAGGAGGGTTCTGTCCTGGGCCCGGTCTTGATACACTCCATTTGTTGCTGCTGCTAATCATCTTTATCAATGACTTAGATGAAGGGTTAGAAGGCAGGATCATCAAGTTTGCAGAAAACACCAAATTGGGAGGGATAGCTAATACTCCAGAAGACAGAAGCAGAATTCATAACGATCTTGACAGACTAGAGAGATGATTGGCCAAAACTAACAAAAGGAAGTTCAACAGGGACAAATGCAAGATACTCCACTTAGGCAGAAAAAACAAAATGCAAAGATACAGATGGGGGACGATGCCTGGCTCGAGAGCAGTACGTGTGAAAAAGATCTTGGAGTCCTCATGGACAGGAATGCAAACTTGAGTCAACAAGGTGATGTGGAGGCTTTAAAAGCCAATGGGATTTTAGCCTGCATCAATAGGAGCATAGTGCCTAGATCCAGGGAAGTCATGCTCCTCATGCTCTATTCTGCCTTGGCTAGACCACACCTGGAATACTGTGTCCAATTCTGGGCATCACAATTGAAGGGAGATGTTGACAAGCTGGAATGTGTCCAGAGGAGGGCGACTAAAATGATCAAGGGTCTGGAGAACAAGCCCTATGAGGAGCGGCTTCAAGAACTGGGCATGTTTAGCCTGAAGAAGAGAAGGTTGAGAGGAGACATGAAGAGGACCCATGCATAAATGCATGAGGGGCAGTCATAGGGAGGAGGGTTTGTTTTCTGCTGCCCTGGAGACCACATCTAGAATACTGTGTCCAATTCTGGGCACCACAATTGAAAGGAGATGTTGAGTAGCTAGAATGTGTCCAGAGGAGAGTGACTAAAATTATCAAGATTCTGGAGAACAAGCCCTATGAGGAGCGGCTTAAAGAGCTGGGCATGTTTAGCCTGAAGAAGAGAAGGCTGAGAGGAGATATGATAGCCATGTATAAATATGTGAGAGGAAGCCACAGGGAGGAGGGAGCAAGCTTATTTTCTGCAGCCCTGGAGACTATTACTCAGAACAATGGGTTCAAACTACAAGAAAGGAGATTCCACCTGAACGTTTAGAGGAATTTCCTAACTGTGAGAGCTGTTCAGTAGTGGAACTCTCTGCCCTGGAGTCTGGTGGAGGCTCCTTCTTTGGAGGCTTTTAAGCAGAGGCTGGATGGCCATCTGTCTGGGGTGCTTTGAATGTAATTTTCTTGCTTCTTAGCAGGGGGTTGGACTGTATGGCCCACGAGGTCTCTTCCAACCCTACAATTCTACAGCTTGGAAATAATAAAATGAAAAATCCTAGGTACACAATTTGCAAACTCTAATCCTCCAGGTAAAGCCTCAATGACCTGGGATTCTGGGCACTGAAGTCCAAAACATCTGGAAGGTCAGAATTTGGAAACTAAGACTAAAGTCACTACTGTGTAGGACATTAAACAAACAGATGGCAAACGTTCATCACCCGCCAATCCCGCTAGAATTGAGGCCAAGAGCCGCTTTCAAACATTTTCATGGAAGTGGCAGTTGGTTTCTAGTCCCAGCATATTCCCATCAAAAAAACACCAGTGTTCTCTGTTTATTTGTCACCTAAATGTTTTTAAAGGAAGAAGGGGAACCTAACACAGAAAAAAGCATCAAGCCCTCCTTCCTTCCTACCATAGGTGATCTGTAAAAGCAGACAAGCTGTTGAATGCAAAATAAAACCGTTACAGGGGAGAAGGGAGAAAACAAGCCCACGCACCAAATGGCAAGACATACGCATTCTTCCATCTGTTACATCAACAAACCTGAGAGAGAGAGAAAAACTGTCTTGGCTCATGATTTAAAGGATATCCTTTATCTGAAGGTTTGGAAGCTTGTCCTTTATAGGACTGGCAGATGTCCTTTATTCTAAGACTAGAAATTGCCTCGTTGTCAGGAGGGCTTTGATTACGTTTTCTTGCCCTGCTAAAGGGAGTTGGACTGAATGGCCATAAGTATAGGGGTTCTGTATGGGAAGTTTGCCACAATTTTCTCGTTGGTGAGGTTCAGAAGGCTCTTTGATTGTAGGCGAACTATAAATCCCAATAACTACAACTCCCAAATGTCAAGGTCTAGTTCCCCCAAAGTTCATCTGTGTTCATATTTGGGCATATGGAATATTCATGCCAAGTTTAGTCCAGATCCATCATTGTTTGAGTCCACAGTGCTCTCTGGATGTAGGTGAACTACAACTCCCAAACTCAACGTCAATGCCCACCAAACCCTTCCAGTGTTTTCTGTTGGTCATGGGAATCCTGTATGCCTCGTTTGGTTCAATTCCGTTATTGGTGAATTTCAGAATGCTCTTTGATTGTAGGTGAACTATAAATCCCAGCAACCACAACTCCCAAATGACAAAATCAATTTTTTTGGAGTGATGATCACTCCTTGGGTTGTTAGGTGTCTTGTGTCCAAATTTGGTGTCAATTTGTCCAGTGGTGTTTGAGTTATGTTAATCCCACAAACGAACATTACATTTTTATTTACATAGACTAGCTGTACCCGCCACGTGTTGCTGTGGCCAACCGTCCCTCTTTCTCCCCTTCTTTCCCTCCTTCCTTCACTCCCTCTTTCCTTCCTTCCTTCCCGTCTTTCCTTCTCTTCTTCCTTCCTTCTCTATCTCTTTCCTTACTTCCCCCTTTTTCTTTCTCTTCTGCTGTCTCTCTTTTCTTCCTTCTCTTTCCTTCGCTCCCTCTTTCTCTACATCTTCCCCCTTCCTTCGCTCCCTCTTTCCTTCCTTCTTTCCCTTTTTTCTTTCCTTCTCTCCTTCCTTCTTTCTCTAACTTTCCTTCCTTCCCCCTTTTTCTGTCCCTCCCTCTTTCTCTCCTTCCTTCCCTAACTTTCCTTCCTTCCCCCTTTTTCTTTCTCTCCCTCTTTCTCTCCTTTCTTCCTTCTCTACCTCTTTCCTTCCTTCTCTCTTTGCTTCCATGCTTTCTTCTCCTTTTTCTTTTTTCTTTCCCTCCCTCCCTCTTTCTTTTCTTTCTTTCTTTTTTTCTCCCCTTCCTTCCCCTTTTCTTCCTTTTTTCTGTACTGTCATTTAGCTTTTGGGGGATTTTTAAGTCCCTTCTGCTATGCTTTTCAGTGTTTTTGTGAGTGAAGGACATGCAATGGGTTGTTAGGTGCCTTGTGTCCAAATTTGGTGTCAATTCCCCAGTGGTTTTTGAATTCTGTTAATCCCACAAACGAACATTACATTTTTATTTACATAAATAGATAGATACTAGCCATCACCTGCCACGCAGTGCTGTGGCCCAGTCTGTGTATATGTGTATTGTGTGTTTATATATGTGTATATATTTGTGTATATGTGTATATATGTGGTATTGTGCATGGGTTGTAATATAATTTTTGTTTTTTGACTTTTTAAGTCTCTTCCACTGTGTTTTCCAATGTTTTTATGAGTGATGGTTATTTGTTGGCCTGATAGGTGTCTTGTGTCCAAATTTGGTGTCAATTCGTCCAGTGGTTTTTTGAGTTATGTTAATCCCATAAATGAACATAACATTTTTATTTATATAGATAGGTTTTATTTATATAGATCAGGGGTCCTTAAACTACGGCCCGTGGGCCGTATGCGGCCCGCCAAGGGCCTTTATCCGGCCTGCACGGCCTGTCCTGGCCTGTCCAAAGCCCCTCGCCACCACCGCCGCCGCCAATGGCGTCTACTCTGCTGCGCTTCTCCCTCCACAGGCTTCTCCTTCCACACGGGATGGAGAAGCCTGTGGAGGGAGAAGCGCTCTCTGCTCTCCCGCGGAGAACAGAGAGCGCAGCAGAGCGGACGCCATTGCTGTACCACAGAAAATCCGTGGTGACGAGGAAGGCGTGCGCAAATGGTGGAGGGGCACCGGGTGGACGTGGCCAAGCGATGCTGGCTTCCCTGGCCTGGAAGCCTGGCCACGCCCACCCGGCACCGCCTCCACCATTTGCGCACGCCTTCCTTGCCACCAGGGATCGTCTGTTACAGAGGAATGAATGGCGTCCGCTCTGCTGTGCTCTCTGTTCTCCGCGGGAGAGTAGAGAGCACTTCTCCCTCCACAGGCTTCTCCTTCCCGTGCTTATCTGGACCAGAAGCAGCTGCTGGAGTCCCCGCAGCGCTGCTCTGGAAAGGTTTGGCCCAATTCTATTTTTGATGAGGTTCAGAATGCTCTGTGATTGTAGGTGAACTACAAATCCCAGCAACTACAACTCACAAATGTCAAGATTCTATTTCCCCCATATCCCACCAGTGTTCACATTTGGGCATATGGAATATTCGTGCCAAGTTTGGGCCAGATCTTTCATTGAATCCACAGTGATTTATGGAGGCAGGTGAACTACAACTCCAAAACTCAAGGTCAATGCCCACCAAACCCTTCCAGTATTTTCTGTTGTTCATGGGAGTTCTGTGTACCAAGACTGGTTCAATTCCATCATTGGTGGAGTTTAGAATGCTCTTTGATTACAAGTGAACTATAAATCCCAGCAAATGCAACCCCCAAACGCCACCAGTGTTCACCTTTGGGCATATTGAGTATCAGTGCCAAGTTTGGTCCAGATCCATCATTGTTTGAGTCCACAGTGATCGCTGGATGTAGGTGAACTACAACTCTAAAACCAAAGGACACTGCCCACCAAACCCTTCCAGTATTTTCTGTTGGTAATGGGACAACTGTGTGCCAAGTTTGCTTCAATTCCATCGTTGATGGGGTTCAGAATGTTCTTTGATTATAGGTAAACTATAAATCTCAAAAACTACAACTCCCAAAAGACAAAATCATTTTTTTGAGTGAAGGACAGACATTGGGTTGTTAGGTGTCCAGTGCTTTTTGAGTTGTTAATCCCACAAACGAACATTACATTTTTATATAGATTTATTTCCTATATTTATACCCTGCCCTTCTCCCCCTGAAAGGGGACTCATGCGTACATATTCCAAAAACCACTTTCAAAAAGACAGAAAATAGAATGCTTTCCTCATTTTAATTGGAACTATTTTATCTCCAGAAATGCTAAAACGATGCTTTATGTTCAGATTGTAACAATAAAAACACATCATGCATATCAGATATTTACATTACAATTCATAACAGTAGCAAATAGGACATGTGCAGTGTGCATAGGAATTTGGTTTGAGGACCCCTGATATAGATGGTAGTTTACTTGAAGGCTGCAAAGCTTGTCTTATAGAGCTGGCAGGTAGCCATTATCATAAAGGATGTCTCCTATTTGAGGGCTGGAAAGTCTTTCTTCTTATGCAGACTCAACAAGATACGAAGTAATCCTATATTTTTGGGATGTGAGCATTTCATAAAGGCAGAAAGTCATGTAATAGCATATCAATGTGAAAAAGAGACCATTTTGCAGAGAAATATATGGCTGAGTTAACTCAAGCCAAGCCCTTCCTTTGGCATTTCGGCACAACACAAATACAGGCTACCTTCTGCAAGTCATAAAGGTCAACTGTGCCTTATTCGTATTCTGAAAAGCGGGCAATGCTAGTACTGTACAGGCAGAATATGCTTGCATTAAAGTCAGCAGAAGACAGGAAATGTTGCATAGACTAACACTTCCTTCCTGTACCACTGTCCTCCCCCTCTCTCACACCCTCTCCAAAAACTCACAGCGAGTTTGGCTACTCCTGGGCAACCCCCCCCCCCTCCGAAATGTCACCAAGAGAGCAGGGAACTTGCGGTCCTTCACTATTTATCATTCCAAAATCCATCTAATTTCAAAAGCAATGAGGTCAGACCTCTCACAAGAGAAGGGCTTCCTTTCCCATGGCGATCTAACGGACGTGGAGGAAGAGTGATATTAGTGGAGTGGTCAGCATGGGACAAGATTGAAAACGATTCAGATAGGATTGCACTGCTCTCTCAAACAGAACCAATGGAGGAAATAGCCATGGAACATAGCCATACAGCACGAAAAACTCAAAGCAACCCAGATGTAGGATTGCACTGCTCTCCCAAACAGAACCAATGGAGGAAATAGCCATGGAACATGGCCATACAGTCTAAAAAACTCACAGCAATCCAAATGTAGGATTGCACTGCTCTCCCAAACAGAATCAGTGGAGGAAATAGCCATGGAAGATGACCACACAGTCTAGAAAACTCACAGCAACTCAGATGTAGGATTGCACTGCTCTCCCAAACAGAACCAATGGAAGAAATAGCCATGGAACATGGCCATACAGCCTCAAAAACTCACAGCAACCCAGATGTAGGATTGCATTCATCTCCCAAACAGAACCAATGGAGGAAATAGCCAAGGAGCATGGCCATACAGCCCAGAAAACTCACAGCAAACTAAAGGTAGGATTGCATTGCTCTCCCAAACAGAACCAATGGAGAAAACAGCCATGGAAATGGCCATACAGCCCGGAAAACTCACAGCAACCCAGATGTAGGATTGCACTGCTCTCCCAAACAGAACCAATGGAGTTTCATCTATGCTGATGATCGTGCCATTACCACTCAAGCAGGGAGCTTTGAGATGGTTGAACAGAAGCTCTCCGAAGCTCTAGGTACTTTTACTGCCTATTACAGAGAAAACCAGCTGATCCCTAACCCATCTAAAACACAGACATGTGCCTTTCACCTTAAGAACAGACAAGCATCCCGAGCTCTGAGGATTACCTGTGAAGGAATCCCACTGGAGCATTGCAGCACACCCAAATACCTGGGAGTCACTCTGGACCATGCCCTGACCTACAAGAAGCACTGCCTGAACATCAAGCAAAAAGTGGGTGCTAGAAACAATATCATATGAAACCTGACTGGCACAACCTGGGGATCACAACCAGACACAGTGAAGACATCTGCCCTTGCGCTATGCTACTCTGCTGCTGAGTATGCATGCCCAGTGTGGAACACATCTCACCACACTAAAACAGTGGATGTGGCTCTTAATGAGACATGCCGCATTATCACAGGGTGTCTGCGCCCTACACCACTGGAGAAATTACACTGCTTAGCTGACATCCGCCGGGAAGTAGCAGCCAATAGTGAAAGGACCAAGGCAGAGACATCTCTAGCTCATCCCCTGTTTGGGCATCAGCCAGCACGTCAACGACTTAAATCAAGAAATAGTTTTCTTAGATCTACAGAGACACTCGCTGGAACACCTCAGCAAGTGAGAGTCCAAAAGTGGCAGGCTCAAACCCAGAACCTCAACCAATGGCTGATACCAAATGAGAGACTCCCCCCTGGACACACAGAAGACTAGGCGACTTGGAAGGAGCTGAACAGAGAGCGCTCCGGCACCACGAGATGCAGAGCCAACCTCAAGAAATGGGGCCACAAAGTGGAATCCACGACATGCGAGTGTGGAGAGGAGCAAACCACTGACCACCTGCTGCAATGCAACCTGAGCCCTGCCATGTGCACAATGAAGGACCTCCTTGCGGCAACACCAGAGGCACTCCAAGTGGCCAGATACTGGTCAAAGGACATTTAATCAACTACCAAGCTTGCAAACTTTGTGTTTTTTTTATCTGTTTGTTTGTTTGTTTCTGTTAGAAATGTAATACAATGGTCCGGTTGCCCATGACACGATAAATAAATAAATATCCTAAAATTTACACCTGACTCAAACATGCATCTCTGAACGAAAAGCATGCAGAGAAGTATTTAATTATCCAAATTCTCTACTGGTTTCCTTTTGATTAAATGCCTCATTTATTTCATGATTCATTCATTAAAAGGATCGTTCATTTCACGGCTCACGTTTATGTGCAAGGCTTTGACATTTCTATTGAACTGCTGGCTTTGCTGCCACCCACATTTTTTTTCGTTTCCCCAGAAAGCTTTGGAAATTCTAGTGACCAAGGATATTCTGAAGGTAAACACAAGACTTGAGGAGATGGCAGTGGCCAAGAGATGCCCACAAATGAATGGCAATTGGGGTCACAGAGACCAGAGGTTGGAAAAATTCCTTTTTGGATTACAGCTCTCTGAATCCCTCCGTCCATAGAGAGCTTGGCCATCAAATGAGGGATGCTGGAAGTTATGGTCATTCCCGGTTTCTCAAAGAAAGTTATTTCACGAATACTTATTATTTTGTATGACTATAAACCAGTGTTTCTCAACCTTCCTAATGCCGCGACCCCTTAATACAGTTCCTCATGTTGTGGTGACGCCCAACCATAAAATTATTTTCGTTGCTGCTTCATAACCGTAACTTTGCTACTGTTATGAATTGTCATGTAGATATCTAATGTGCAGGATGTATTTTCATTCACTGGACCAAATTTGGCACAAATACCCGATACGCCCAAATTTCAATACTGGTGGAATTGGGGAGGATTTGTTTTGATACTTAGGAGTTGTAGTTGCTGGGATTTATGTTGTTGTTGTTCACTCGTTCAGTCGTCTCCGACTCTTCGTGACCTCATGGACCAGCCCACGCCAGAGCTCCCTGTCGGCCGTTACCACCCCCAGCTCCTTCAAGGTCAGTCCAGTCACTTCAAGGATGCCATCCATCCATCTTGCCCTTGGTCGGCCCCTCTTCCTTTTGCCTTCCACTTTCCCCAGCATCATTCCCTTCTCTAGGCTTTGCTGTCTCCTCATGATGTGGCCAAAGGACTTCAACTTTGTCTCTAGTCTCCTTCCCTCCAGTGAGCAGTCGGGCTTTATTTCCTGGAGGATGGATTAGTTGGATCTTCTCTCGCAGTCCAAGGCACTCTCAGAACTTTCCTGCAACACCACAGCTCAAAAGCATCGATCTTCCTTCGCTCAGCCTTCCCTAAGGTCCAGCTCTCACATCCGTAGGTGACTACAGGGAATACCATGGCTTTGACTAGGCAATGGATCTTTGTTGCCAGTCTGATGTCTCTACTCTTTACTATTTTATCGAGATTGGACATTGCTCTCCTCCCAAGAAGGAAGCGTCTTCTGATTTCCTGGCCACAGTCTGCATCTGCAGTCATCTTTGCGCCTAGAAATACAAAGTCTATCACGGCCTCCACGGTTTCTCCCTCTATTTCCCAGTTGTCAATCATTCTTGTTGCCATAATTTTGTTTTGTTTTTTTTGATGTTTAGCTGTTACCCGGCTTCTGCGCTTTCTTCTTTCACCTTGATTAGAAGGCTCCTCAGCTCCTCCTCGCTTTCGGCCATCAGAGTGGTGTCATCTGCATATCTGAGGTTGTTAATGTTTCTTCCAGCAATTTTCACCCCAGCTTTGCATTCATCCAGCCCCGCTGGGATTTATAGTTCACCAAAAATCAAAGAGCAGTCTGAACTCCACCAACGATGGAACTGAACCAAACTTGGCACACAGAACTCCAGAAAATACCGGAAGGGTTTGATTGGCATTGACCTTGAGTTTTGGAGTTGTAGTTCACCTAAATCCAGAGAGCACTGTGGACTCAAAAAATGGATCTGGACCAAACTTGGCACAAATTCTCAATATGTTCAAATGTGAATATTGGTGGATTTTGGGGAAAAGAGAGCTTGTATAGTTCAACTACAATCAAAGAGCATTCTGAACCTCACCTAGATCCAGAGAGCACTGTGGACTTAAACAATGATGGATCCGGACCAAACTTGGCACGGATACTCAATATGTCCAAATGTGAGCACTGGTGGAGTTTAGGGGAAACAGACCTTGACATTTGTTAGTTGTAGTTTCTGGGATTTATGGTTTAACTACAATGAAAGAGACTGTTGGGCCTGTGTTTGAGCCTGAATCTGTTGGGGAGTTGTAGTTGCTGGGATTTATAGATAAAGGTAAAGGTAGTCCCCTGACATTAAGTCCAGTCATCTCTGACTCTGGGGTGTGGTGCTCATCTCCATTTCTAAGCCGAAGAGCCAGCGTTGTCCGTAGACACCTCCAAGGTCATGTGGCCGGCATGACTGCATGGAGCGCCCTTACCTTCCCGCCGGAGCGGTACCTATTGATCTACTCACATTTGCATGTTTTCAAACTGCTAGGTTGGCAGAAGCTAGGGCTGACAGCGGAAGCTCACGCCGCTCCCCGGAATCGAACCTGAGACCTTTCGATCAACAAGCTCAGCAGCGCAGTGCTTTAAACCACTGCGCCACCGGGGGCTCCGCTGGGATTTATAGTTCACCTATAATCAAAGAGCATTCTAAACTCCACTAATGATGGAATTGAACCAAACTTGGCACACAGGACTGATTGGTGGGTTTTGGAGTTGTAGTTCACCGATATACATAGAGCACTGTGGACTCAAACAATGATGGATCTGGACCAAATTTGGCACAAATACTCAATACGGCCAAAAGTGAACACTGATGGAGTTTGGGAGAAATAGACCTTGACATTTGGGATATGTGGTTGTTGGGATTTATAGTTCGCCTCCAATCAAAGAGCATTCTGAACCCCACCAACGATAGAATTGGGTCAAACTTCCCACACAGAAACCCCATGATCAACAGAAAATATTGTGTTTTCTGATGGTCTTTGGCGACCCTTCGCGACCCCTTTGCAACTCCCCCCAGGGGTCCCGACCCCCAGGTTGAGAAACACTGGATTAGAGGGTCCTGTTCCTGCTCTAGGGTGCAACAGAGAAATCTGAACCTCACCAATGATAGATTTGGGCCAAGCTTCCCACACAGGACCCCCATGACCAACAGAAAACACTGTGCTTTCTGATTGTCTTTGGCGACCCCTCTGACACCCCCTCGCCATCCCCTCCTGAGGTTTCCTGACCCACAGGTTGAGAAACACTGATATAAACCAAACCAAACAGGATCTATTTTGTTCAGTTTTAAAATGGCTGCGAAATGAATGTGCTCCACAACCCGTCGTCTTACTATTATCAATGTTGAAGAATGATTCCAGTTTACCAATGCCACAAAAAGCTTGATCACATATACACAAACATTTGCCAGGGTTAGTGGCGCAGGACCCCATCAACAGTGGAAAAAAGTGACTCGTTCGTCCAAATCAGACGCAAGGAATTCCTTTTCTGATTCCTATCATTTTGGGGGAATAAAGAAGGAAAGAGTTCTATCCATTGGTTGAAGACAGGCAGTTTTGGCTCTCATCCTCCCATGCAATTTACTTAATCCTGATACTTATAAATATTTAAATATTCACACGTTTTGGCCAGTTTGTCCAAAAGAAACAAACAAATTTCTCCCCATTTGCCAAATGCAATAGGGACAGCTGTTCCCAGCATAGATGGGATCATATCGTACCAAGAAATACACAGATACTGAAGACGAATGGTGTGAATGGATTCAAAATGATCTTGACGGACTAGAGAGATGGGCCAAAACTAACAAAATGAAGTTCAACAGGGACAAATGCAAGATACTCCACTTAGACAGGAAAAAAGAAATGCAAAGATACAGAATGGGAGACAATGATGCCTGGCTCGAGAGCAGTACGTGTGAAAAAGATCTTGGAGTCCTCGTGGACAACAAGTTAAACATGAGCCAACAATGTGATGTGGCGGCAAAAAAAGCCAATGGGATTTTGGCCTGCATCAATAGGAGCATAGTGTCTAGATCTAGGGAAGTCATGCTCCCCATGCTCTATTTCGCTTTGGTTAGACCACACCTGGAATATTGTGTCCAATTCTGGGCACCACAATTCAAGAGAGATATTGACAAGCTGGAATGTGTCCAGAGGAGGGCGACTCAAATGATCAAGGGTCTGGAGAACAAGCCCGATGAGGAGCGGCTTAAGGAGCTGTGCATGTTTAGCCTGAAGAAGAGAAGGCTGAGAGGAGATATGATAGCCATGTATAAATATGTGAGAGGAAGCCACAGGGAGGAGGGGGCAAGCTTGTTTTCTGCTTCCTTGGAGACTAGGACGCAAGGGAACAATGGCTTCAAACTACAAGAGAGGAGATTCCATCTGAACAGGAGGAAGAACTTCCTGACTGTGAGAGCCATTCAGCAGTGGAACTCTCTGCCCCGGAGTGTGGTGGAGGCTCCTTCTTTGGAGGCTCCAGGCCAATGGAAATTCCACCACAGATATCGGAAGAGCTGCAAGGCCAAGATAAAAATCCACCCAGACAAAAAGTGTTCTTACCATGCACCAAGGGAACTACTTCTTTGGAGGCTCCTTCTTTGGAGGCTGGATGGCCATCTATCAGGGGTGATTTGAATGCAATATTCCTGCTTCTTGGCAGGGGGTTGGACTGGATGGCCCATGAGGTCTCTTCCAACTCTTTGATTCTATGATTCTATCAACGTGGGGGGGAAAACCCTTGTGCTGGCAGGACTGCTGTTCGAAAGGTCGGCGGTTCGAATCTTGGGAGCGGGGTGAGCTCCTGTCTGTCAGTTCTAGCTCCCCATGTAATGACATGAGAAGCCTCCCACAGGATGGTAGAACATCAATCGCCTGGACGCCCCTTGGGCAACTGTCTTTGCAGGCGGCCAATTCTCTCACACCAGAAGGAACTTGCAGTTTCTCAAGTCACTCCTGGAATGAAAAAAAATGGTGATACAGCCCAGAAAACTCACGGCAACCCAGCGATTCCAGCAATGAAAGGTTTCGACAACTCAAAGTGTTGGCGTCAACCTCAGGCTGGATTAACCATTTCAACAGAAGGCAACAGCCATCTTCAAATACCTGAAGGGCAACCATGTGGAAAAAATGGAGCAAACTTGTTTTTCGGCTGCTGCAGAGGACAGGAGCCAAGCCGATGGGTTCAAACTACACAGAAAGAGATTTCAACCCAATACGAGGGAGAATTTGTTGACAAACAGAACCATAAAGTATATATTATAATATTTATTTATTTTATTTACGACATTTATATGCCGCCTGTCTCACCCCAATGGAGACTCAAGAGAGAGAGAGAGAGAGAGAGAGAGAGATTAGGGCTGGGCGGTTTCATTCATTAATTTCGTAATTCGTTATTGATTCGTATTTAAATTAGCTTACGAACCGATATTGAACCATTCAGGAGCAACTAAAAATCGGAACGAATTTTTCAATTCATTTCGTAATTGATTCGAAATCGTTTCGAAATTGTTTCGTTATTACTTCCGTATGTCTGGTGCAAGTTTTATAGTTGTTGTTTGTTTTATCACACCAACAGTCAACAACAGAGGGAGAGGGAAGCTTCAGAAGTTCCCCCTGTCCCATTTGGAGGGGTTTTTTTAGCATATTGCGCGGTCGCGTCCGCCATTAACGAATCGATTCGTAATCGATTCGTAATCGATTCGTAATTTCCGAAATTTCGTAAATTTCGAACTTTTTAAAAGAAAAATTTTGGAATTCTTTTAAAAAACGAAACGCAAAAACCCCCTAAAAACTTATCGAGTTTAGAAACAAATTTTTCCGTGGTTGCCCAGCCCTAATATATATACATACACACACACACACATACATATACATATACAAACATACAATATATTATATTACTAGCTGTCTCCTGCCACACGTTGCTGTGGCCCAGTCTGCGTATACGTGTTTTGTGTGGGTATATGTGTGTGCATATTTTTGTGTATATTTGTGTTTGAATATATATGTGTGTGACCTCACTACCTCTGAGGATGCTTGCCATAGATGCAGGCGAAACGTCAGGAGAAATGCCTCTAGAACATGGCCCTATAGCCCGAAAAAACCCACAAGAACCTATATGTGTGTTTGTGTGTGTGTGTATATGGTTTATTTTGTTTGTTTTGCTTTTTAAGTCTTTTCAACCAGAGAAATCAGCCATAGCAGAGCACCTGATGAACCAACCTGGACACAGCATATTATTTGAGAACACAAAAATGCTGGACCACTCTCACAACCACCATGTCAGACTACACAGAGAAGCCACTAAAATCCACAAGCATGTGGACAATTTCAACAGAAAGGAGGAAACCATGAAAATGAACAAAATCTGGCTACCAGTATTTAAAAAGCTCTAAAATTACAACAGCACAACAACAGAGAGGAAACAAACAAGGACATATAATCAACTCTCAACAAAAGTTTGCTCCAGGCACTGCCAGGACATCAAATGCTAATCAAGGTGGTCAGTTGAAACATTCACCCCTAGCTCCAGCAGACAAGAGTCCTTTGTCGCACCCTGGTCATTCCACAGATATATAAACCCTTTTTCCTACTTCCAACAGACCTCACTACCTCTGAGGATGCTTGCCATAGATGCAGGCGAAACGTCAGGAGAGAATGCCTCTAGACCATGGCCATATAGCCCGAAAAAAACCTACAACAACCCACTCTTCTGCTGTATTTTTCAGTGTATTTATGAATGATGGTCACTCGTTGGCCTGATTCATGTATTGAGTACAAATTTGGTGTCAATTCGTCCAGTGGTTTTTGAGTTATGTTAATCCCACAAACTAACATTATATTTTTATTTATACAGAAGATTAGCATAGTAGAATATCAGTATTAAATATTACTATATTGTACTATGCCATTATATTGTAATATTATTAGTAATTTTACATGTAATATAAATATATAATTATAAGGTCATATTATATTATTAGTATTATATTGCATTACATTATCTACATAAATAAAAATGCAATGTTTGTTTGTGGGATTAGCATAACTCAAAAACCACTGGAGAAATTGACACCAAATTTGGACACAAGACACCTAACAACCCAATGTATGTCCTTCACTCAAAAAATTGATTTTGTCATTTGGGAGTTGTAGTTCCTGGGATTTATAGTTCACCTGCAATCAAAGAGCATTCTGAACCCCACCAACGATGGAATTGAACCAAACTTGGCACACAGTTCTCCCATGACCAACAGAAAATACTGGAAGGGTTTGGTGGGCAGTGTCCTTTGGTTTTGGAGTTGTAGTTCACCTATATCCAGAGATCACTGTTGACTCAAACAATGATGGATCTGGACCAAACTCTACACAAATACTCAATATGCCCAAATGTGAACACTGGTGGTGTTTGGGGAAAATAGAATCTCGATATTTGGGAGTTGTAGTTCCTGGGATTTATAGTTCACCTGCAATCAAAGAGCATTCTGAACCCCACCAACGATGGAATTGAACCAAACTTGGCACACAGTTCACCCACGACCAACAGAAAATACTGGAAGGGTTTGGTGGGCAGTGTCCTTTGGTTTTGGAGTTGTAGTTCACCTATATCCAGAGATCACTGTTGACTCAAACAATGATGGATCTGGACCAAATTCTACACAAATACTCAATATGCCCAAATGTGAACACTGGTAGAGTTTGGGGGAAATAGAATCTCGACATTTGGGAGTTGTAGTTGCTGGGATTTATAGTTCACCTACAATCACAGAGCATTCTGAACCCCACCAACAATAGAATTGGACCAAAACTCCCACACAGAACCCCCATGACCACTAGAGTGGGCTACAGCAACGCGTGGCAGGGGACGGCTAGTAATATTATAAATATAATATGTATACAATATATTATATCATATTACAATATATTACATTATTAGGATAGCACAGGAGACAAGGTGGAACTGTTCCCTAGACTTCCTTAGAAGGGGGTACATTCGATTTCAGTAGAAATTTTAAACCAGAGGCCATTTATCAGAGTGGATTATCAGACTGGGTTGGACTAGATGACTTTTAGAGTTCCTCCCAGTTTGCAATTCCATGATCCCGAGGCAGCATTCTACATTCCCTATGGATGCATCCAGCCTAGGGCAGTGCTACCTCTTCATCGGCATTCTATCCACGTGCCAAGCTGAAATTGAAGTTTTTGGAAATTTGGGAGGCAGCGTTCCTTGTGTCGCAAGACAGAACGTATGGCTCTCACTCCCAACAAAATTAGTCATTCCAGGAGGCCCCAAGCCCAATTACAAAAGGTTTAGGAATTCAGGAACTTGCCGTGGTGCCTTTTTCAAAAAAGAGGTCATGCAGGGACACACAGGGATTTCATCACCGGATCCCAACTTCTTCCTTTGGTCCTTTCATTCCAGTGGGCAAAAAATGCTTCCCAGATGGACCTTCGGATGCTCAGCTGAGACAGAAACCAAGCCTATGTTTACGAAGAATTTTGCTTTAAAAGACCTCGAGAGACAACTCCGCAAGACTTGTGGCGTCATAGATAGAATCATAGAGTTGGAAGAGACCTCATGGGCCATCCAGTCCAACCCCTTGCCAAGAAGCAGGACAATCGCATTCAAAGCACCCCCGACAGATGGCCATCCATCCTCTGGTTAAAAGCCTCCAAAGAAGGAGCCTCCACCACACGCCAGGGCAGAGAGTTCCACTGCTGAACGGTTCTCACAGTCAGGAAGTTCTTCCTAATGTTCAGATGGAATCTCCTTTCCTGTAGTTTGAAGCTATTATTCCACGTCCTAGTCTCCAGGGAAGCAAATAACAAGATTGCTCTCTCCTCTCTATGACTTCCCCTCACATATTTATACATGGCTATCATGTCTCCCCTCAGCCTTCTCTTCTGCAGGCTAAACAAGCCCAGCTCTTTAAGCCGCTCCTCATAGGGCTTGTTCTCCAGACCCTTGATCATTTTAGTCGCAAATAACAAGCTTGCTCTCTCCTCTCTATGACTTCCCCTCACATATTTATACATGGCTATCATGTCTCCTCTCAGCTTTCTCTTCTGCAGGCTAAACAAGCCCAGCTCTTTAAGCCGCTCCTCATAGGGCTTGTTCTCCAGACCCTTGATCATTTTAGTCGCCCTCCTCTGGACACATTCCAGCTTGTCTATATCTCTCTTCAATTGTGTTGCCCAGAATTGCACACACATCAATACATCCAAAGTGTGCGAGGTAAAAAAAAAGGTAAAGGTTTTCCCTTGACATTAAATCTAGTCGTGTCCGACTCTGTGGGATGATGCTCATCTCCCATTTATAAGTCAAAGAGTACGCATTGTCTGTAGACACCTCCAAGGTCATGTGGCCAGCTGAGCTGCTGAACTTGCTGACCGAAAGGTCGGCGGTTCAAATCTGGGGAGTAGGGTGAGCTCCTGTTGTTAGCCCCAGCTTCTGCCAACCTAGCAGTTTGAAAACATGGAAATATGAGTAGATCAATAGGTACTGCTCTGGCAGGAAGGTAACGGCATGTCACACCTTGATGCTCATCTCCATTTATAAGTCAAAGAGTACGCATTGTCCGTAGACACCTCCAAGGTCATGTGGCCAGCTGAGCTGCTGAACTTGCTGACCGAAAGGTTGACGGTTCGAATCCGGAGAGCAGAGTGAGCTTCTGTTGTTAGCCCCAGTTTCTGCCAACCTAGCAGTTTGAAAACATGGAAATGTGAGTAGATCAATAGGTACCGCTCTGGCGGGAAGGTAACGGCGCTCCATGCAGCCACATGATCTTGGAAGTGTCTATGGACAACGCCGGCTCTTCAGCTTAGAAATGGAGATGAGCACCAACCCACAGAGTCAGACACAACTAGACTTAATGTCAGGGAAAACCTTTACCTTTTAATACTATTTACTTTTAATAATATTTATCTTTGGTACTAATGTTGGAGAGTGGTCCCTAGTCTTAAAATGGTTGTGAACCACTGAGCTAAAGAGATAAATAAAACGACACATATTTACAGCTTTCGTCCGATGCCTGCCTTTCTCCCTCCCGCAAATTGTACCTGCATTGCTCATCCTTGCAGAGATCTGATCAAGAGGTTAGTCATACTCCTGTCTTACAAATGTTAAGAGATAGCCATTAAAAATGAACAAAATCTGGCTACCAGTATTTAAAAATTACAACAGCAAAACAACAGAGGGGAAACAATCAGGCACACCTAATCACCTCTTAACAAAAGATTGCCCCAGGCACTGCCAGGCTATCAAATGTTAATCAAGGTGGTCAGTTGAAACATTCACACCTAGCTCCAACAGATAAGAGTTCTTTGTCCCACCCTGGTCATTCCACAGATATATACCCCCATTTTCCTAGTTCCAGTAGACCTCACTACCTCTGAGGATGCTTGCCATAGATGCAGGCGAAACATCAGGAGAGAATGCCTCTAGAACATGGAGAATTCCAAGAGGCACAAATGGAGGGCGAAAGAATCTCCTTGAAGTTCCCAATTTTAGGACCTTTCACCTGATGTCTACTAGGCGTGTGTTGTATTGTGTGTTGTTGAGAGAGCATTCACGGTGGTGGCTCCTTACCTGTAGAATGCCTTGCCAGCAGAAACACGAGCTCTCCGAGACTTACTATCCTTTCGTAGAGCTTGTAAAACTTGGTTCTTGTGGGTTTTTTCGGGCTATAGAGCCATGTTCTAGAGGCATTTCTCCTGACGTTTCGCCTGCATCTATGGCAAGCATAGATGCAGGCGAAACGTCAGGAGAAATGCCTCTAGAACATGGCTCTATAGCCCGAAAAAACCCACAAGAACCTAGTGATTCCAGCCATGAAAGCCTTCGACAATACTTGTAAAACTTATTTATTCAGGCTGGCATTTGAACCTTGCTGATCGAAATTTTCCTTGATTTTAATGTTATGTATCATATATGTATATTGTAAACCGCTCCGAGCCTTCAGGGAGTGGCGGTATATAAAATTGATTAATAAAATAAAATAAATAAATAAATAAATATAGCCTGAAAAAACCTACAACAACCCAGGATAATAAAGATTTGAGCATCAGCTCACAGCAACCAAAGCGTAAAATGCAATATGATGTGGCTGTAAACATTTAGAGCAGTGTTTCTCAACCTAGGGGTCGGGACCCCTGGGGGGGTCGCAAGGGGGTGTTAGAGGGGTCAGCAAAACACAGTATTTTCTTTTAGTCCTGGGGGTTCTGTGTGGGAATTTTGGTCCAATTTTATCATTGGTGGGCTTCAGAATGACCTTTGATTGTTGGTGAACTATGTTGTTGTTGTTCATTCGTTCAGTCGTCTCCGACTCTTCGTGACCTCGTGGACCAGCCCACGCCAGAGCTCCCTGTCGGCCGTAACCACCCCCAGCTCCTTCAAGGTCAGTCCAGTCACTTCAAGGATGCCATCCATCCATCTTGCCCTAGGTCGGCCCCTCTTCCTTTTGAACTATGGTGAACTATAAATCCCAGCAATTACAACTCCCAAATGTCAAGGTCTATCCCCCCCCCCCCCCAATTCCACCAGTGTTCACATTTGGGTACATTGAGTATTCATGCCAGGTTTGGTCCAGATCCATCATTGTTTGAGTCCACAGTGCTCTCTGGATGTTGGTGAACTACAACTCCCAAATTCAAGGTCAATGCCCACCAAACCCTTCCAGTGTGTTCTGTTGGTCATGGAAGTCCTGTATGCCATGTTTGGTTGAATTCCATCATTGGTGGAGTTCAGAATGCTCTTTGATTGTAGGTGAACTATAAATCCCAGCAACTACAACTCCCAAATGACTATATCCATTTTTTTTTAGTGAAGGACATACATTGGGTTGTTAGGTGTCTTGTGTCCAAATTTGGTATCAATTCGTCCAGTGATTTTTGTGTTCTGTTAGTCCCACAAACAAACATTACATTTTTATTTATATAGATAACTAGCTGTACCTGAACTCCACCAGTGTTCACGTTTGGGCATATTGAGTATTCATGTCAGGTTTGGTCCAGATCTATCATTGTTTGAGTCCACAGATCTCTCTGGATGTAGGTGAACTACAATTCTCAAACTCAAGGTGAATGCCCACCAAACCCTTCCAGTGTTATCTGTTGATCATTTATTTATTTATTTATTTATTTATTTACTGTACTTGTATACCGCTGTTTCTCAGCCTAGCTGGCGACTCAACGCGGTTTACAACAAAATACCAAATACAATAGTCAACAGTATACAATTTAAAACCATAAAAACATAATATACAATATTGGTACATCAATAACAATCCAATGCATCTCCTGACTAAAATCGTGATCCAGTTTCGTCGTCCATATTACCAATCCTGTAATCATCACATTCATTGCACCGAATTAACCAAATGCCTGTCCGAACATCCAGGTTTTTAATCTTCTTCGGAACACCATCAGCGAGGGGGCTGATCTTACCTCCATGGTCAGGGCGTTCCATAGTCGAGAGGCCACCACAGAAAAGGCCCTGTCTCTCGTCCCCGCCAGCCGCACCTGTGAAGCAGGCGGGATAGAGAGCAGGGCCTCCCCAGAAGATCTTAGGGTCCTGGCGGGCTGATAGGCAGAGATACGTTCAGATAGGTAACTTGGGCCAGAACCATTTAGGGCTTTAAAGGCCAACGCCAGCACTTTGAATTGAGCCCGGTAGCAGATCGGCAGCCAGTGGAGCTGGCGCAGCAGAGGGGTGGTATGCTCCCTGCGCTCCGCTCCTGTTAGTATCATGGCTGCCGCCCATTGGACTAATTGGAGCTTCCGAGCCGTCTTCAAAGGCAACCCCACGTAGAGAGCGTTGCAGTAATCAAGACGGGATGTAACCAGAGCGTGGACTACCGTGGCCAAGTCAGACTTCCCAAGGTACGGGCGCAGTTGGCGCACGAGTTTTAACTGTGCAAATGCTCCCCTGGTCACCGCCGAAACCTGGGGTTCCAGGCTCAGCGATGTGTCCAGGATCACACCCAAACTGCGAACCTGCGTCTTCAGGGGGAGTGCGACCCCGTCTAACACAGGCTGTAACCCTATACCCTGTTCGGCCTTGCGACTAACCAGGAGTACCTCTGTCTTGTTTGGATTCAATTTCAATTTGTTTGCCCTCATCCAGACCGTCACAGCGGCCAGGCACCGGTTCAGGACCTGGACAGCCTCCTTAGTAGCAGGTGGGAAGGAGTGACAGAGTTGGACATCATCCGCGTACAGATGACATCGCACTCCGAAACTCCGGATGATCTCACCCAGCGGCTTCATGCAGATGTTAAACAACATGGGAGACAGTATTGAACCCTGAGGAACCCCACAAGACAAAGGTTGTGAGGTTGAACAGGTGTCCCCCAATAACACCTTCTGGGAACGGCCCTGAAGGAATGAGCGGAGCCATTGCAAAACAGTCCCTCCAAGACCCATTCCTGCGAGGCGTCCCAGAAGGAGTCCCGTGTGCCTAGTTTGTTTCAATTCCATCGTTGGTGGAGTTTGGAATGCTCTTTGATTGTAGGTGAACTATAAATCCCAGAAACTATTACTCCCAAATGAGAAAATCAATCCCCCCCCCCCCCAACTCACTAGTATTCAAATTTTAACATACTGTACTGGGTATAAATTTGGACATATCGAGTATTTGTGCCAAATTTGGTCCAGTGAATGAAAATACATCGTGCGTATCTGATATATACATTACAATTCATAACAGTAGCAAAATTACAGATATGAAGTAGCAACGAAAATAACTTTATGGTTGGGGGTCACCACAATATGAGGAATTGTGTTAAGGGGTCACGGCATTAGGAAGGTTGAGAAACACTGTTGTAAGGTTCCAAAGAGAGAGAAATACTCCAATCACTACATCTCTCCTGACACACAAGAGAAAACTACCCCAAAATATATAGCAGAGCATCCAAAAACCAACAGGATAGTAAAGGTTTGAGCATCAGCTCACAGCAAGCAAAGCGTAAAATGTATTTTCGAAGGCTTTCAAGGCCGGAATCACTGGGTTGTTGTAGGTTTTTCCGGGCTATATGGCCATGTTCTGGAGGCAATTTTTCTCCTGACGTTTCGCCTGCATCTATGGCAAGCATCCTCAGAGGTAATGAGGTCTGTTGGAACTGGGAAAAATGGGTTTATATATCTGTGGAATGACCAGGGTGAGACAAAGGACTTTTGTTTGCTGGGGCTAGCTGTGAATGTTTCAGCTGATCACCTTGATTTGCATTCAATGGCTTGGAAGCGCCTGGGGGGAATCTTTTGTTGAGAGTGATTTCATGTGCCTGTTGGTTTCCCCTCTGTTATATAAACCCATTTTTCCCAGTTCCAACAGACCTCACTACCTCTGAGGATGCTTGCCATAGATGCAGGCGAAACGTCAGGAGAAAAATTGCCTCCAGAACATGGCCATATAGCCCGGAAAAACCTACAACAACCCACAGCGTAAAATGCCGTGTGATGTGGCTGTAAACATTTAGAGCCTTTAAGAGTCCAATCTTAATAAACACAACAAGTTTATTTACAATGATAAAGAACTACCGTATATACTTGAGTATAGGCCGACCCGAATATAAGCCGAGGGACCTAATTTTACCACAAAAAACTGGAAAAACATATTGACTCGAGTATAAGCCGAGGGTGAGAAATGTAGCTGCTACTGGTAATCGTCAGTAGGTTAAATGTTTTTGAGTATTTACACAAAATTGTAATTTGAGATAAGACCACCCAACTCTGATTCAACCATTATTCTAACCTCCTTCAATGTAAATGTGCTTTCCTATTACCTATAATGACGGAATAAAATAATAAATATAATAACATGTAATAAAAATAATAATAGAGAAATAATAATTGAAATTTAATAATAGTAATAATAATAAAGTAATTAATGCAATAATAACAATAATAGAGTAAAATAATCTATATAAATAAAAATGTAATGTTCGTTTGTGGGATTAACAGAACTCAAAAACCACTGGAGGAATTGACACCAAATTGGGACACATGACACCTATCAGGCCAACGAGTGACCATCACTAAAAAAAAATGATTTTGTCATTTGGGAGTTGTAGTTGCTGGGATTTATAGTTCACCTACAATCAAAGAGCATTCTGAACTCCATCAACCATCGAATTGAACCAAACTTGGCACACAGAACTCCCATGACCAACATAAACTATTGGAAGGGTTGGGTGGGCATTGACCTTGAGTTTGGGAGTTGTAGTTCACCTACATCCAGAGAGCACTGTGGACTCAAACAATGATGGATCTGGACCAAACTTGGCACGGATACTCATTATGCCCACTCTGAACATTAGTGGAGTTTGGGGGTAATAGGCCTTGACATTTGGAAGTTGTGGTTACTGGGATTTATAGTACACCTACAATCAAATAGCATTCTGAACTCCACCAATGATGGAATTGAACCAAACTTGGCACACAGGACTCCCGTGATGAACAGAAAATACTGGAAAGGTTTGGTGGGCGTTGACCTTGAGTTTTGGAGTTGTAGTTCGCCTACATCCAGAGAGCACTATGGACTCAAACAATGATGGATCTGGACTAAACTTGGCACGAATACTCAATATGCCCAAATGTGAACACTGGTGGAGTTTGGGGGAAATAGACCTTGATATTTTGGGAGTTGTAGTTGCTGGGATTTATAGTTCACCTACAATCAAAGAGCATTCTGAACCCCACCAACGACAGAATTGCACCAAACTTCCCACATATAACCCCCATGAATAACAGAAAATATTGTGTTTTCTGGTGGTTTTTAGTGACCCATCTGACAATCCCTCGTGACCCCTCCAGGGGTCCTGACCCCCAGGTTGAGAACCACTGTTCTAAGGTTTCAAAAATAAGGGAAAACACCAATCTCTGCTTCTTTCCGGACACACAAGCAGAGAGAGATCTCAAAGCACACAGCACATAAAAAAACTCTAAAATTACAACAGCACAACAACAGAGAGGAAACAAACAAGGACATCTAATCACCTCTCAACAAAAGTTTGCCCCAGGCTCTGTCAGACCATTAAATGCTAATCAAGGTGGTCAGTTGAAACATTCACACCTAGCTCCAGCAGACAAGAGTCCTTTGTCCCACCCTGGTCATTCCACAGATATATAAACCCCTTTTCCTAGTTCCAACAGACCTCACTACCTCTGAGGATGCTTGCCATAGATGCAGGCGAAACGTCAGGAGAGAATGCCTCTAGAACATGGCCATACAGCCCGAAAAAAACTACAAGAACCCTGTGATTCCGGCCATGAAAGCCTTCGATAATACAATAAAAAGTAAAATAATAAATGTAATAATAATAATAATAATAATAATAATAATAGAGTAAAATGTAATAAAATAATAATAGAGTAAAATAATGTAAATGTAAATACACAGCACATACTCTCCATAGTCAAGTATAAGAAGGTAGAAGTGAGATTCAAAAAGCTTGCAGTAGAGAAGTATAAATTTCAAAGAACCAATCAGAATGAGAGCAGAGAGAGAGAGAAGAAAAAGGGAAGGGTCTAAAGCTGTTAGGAATGATGGGAGTTGGAGTCCAAAACACCTAGAAGGCCCTTGTTTAGATGCACTCCCAAGCTTGGGAAAGGAAAACATGAGCACTGCATCCGGCATCCTCTGAGTTTGTGTTCATTTCCTGCTTGTAGTTTTGCTCGGGTTGCGACTGAACCGCGTTAATTCCCCAATGTAGACCCCCTTCCACCCTCCCTCCTGGCTTTTTTCCTTCCTTACCTTCCCTGGCTTTCAGCAAAACCGTGTTGGCCACAATGTTCTCCAGCTCCATAATGCTCCAGCTTGGATCCACAGGAAGAAAAGCAGGAATATATAGAGAGAGTTTTTCCCCTTTTTCCAAGGCTTATTCAATTGGGGAAAACAAAAGAGGCTCCTTTCCACAGCGACACGAGTGGGTGGCGAGGCCGTGGGAGAAGAAAAGAGAGATCCATCCTTCCGAAGGGGTTCCAACCCCACTTAGTACCCACTCTGGGACACATGCTCCCACGCAGGACCAGCTCCCACGCAAAGGGTGAAAGCAGCAGCCAGGCTCAGGGCTGCCCACGTGCCCGCATCCCCGCCAGGCAAACGCTCGAGGAAAGGCAAAAAAACCCTTTCCACGCAGGAGACGCGAACGCGCGTGGATTCCCCCCTCCCTCCCTCCGCCCCCACCAGCCAGGGCTGAGTCCCCAACGTTCCATCGGGGCGGAGCCTCCCGCTGCGTGACGTCACCGCCTCCCCCCTCCCTTCCTTTTCCCAGGGAGGCGGGGACACGCGTGGCAACCTTCCAGGAGTTATGTAATCTCCCTTGCCTACTTTTGCAAGGCATGCTGGGAAATGTAGTTTGCTGCAATCAGGACTGAGGCCAAAGCAGAACAGAGTGGGACTATGCTGGGAAATGTAGTTTGCTGCAATCAGGACTGAGAGCAAAGCAGAACAGAGTGGGACTAGGACTTTCCCTCCATCTGTAGACAGGGACAATATTCCCAGCTCATGTTGGTGGGCAGGAAAAGAGATTGAAAGAACCTTAAAAACTGTGGCATAGACACCGAGAATTGGGACGCCCTGGATCTTGAGTGCTCTAACTAGAAGTCAGCTGTGACTAGCAGTGCTGCAGAATTCCAAGAGGCACAAATGGAGGGAGAAAGGGAGAAACATGCCAAGAGGAAAGCGTGTCAAGACAGGGATCACCTCCCACCTTAAAAACTGTGGCATAGACACCAAGCATTGGGAAGCCCTGGCTCTTGAGTGCTCTAACTGGAAATCAGCTGTGACCAGTAGTGCTGAAAAATTTCAAGAGGCACAAATGAAGGGCAAAAGGGAGAAACGTGCCAAGAGGATAACTGGAGGTCAGCTGTAACCAGCAGTGCTGCAAAATTCCAAGAGGTATGAATGGAGGGCGAAAAAGAGAAACATGCCAAGAGGAAAGCGCATCAAGCCAACCTTGTCCGGGACTGCCTCCCACCTTAAAAACTGTGGCATAGACACCAAGAATTAGGAAGCCCTGGCTCTTGAGCGCTCTAACTGGAAGTCAGCTGTGACCAGCAGTGCTGCAGAATTCCAAGAGGCACAAATGGAAGGCGAAAGGGAGAAACGCGCCAAGAGGAAACGCACCCACCTTAAAAACTGTGGTAGAAACACTGAGAACTGGGACGCCCTGGTGCTCAAGCGTTCTAACTGGAAGTCAGCTGTGACCAGCAGTGCTGCAGAATTCCAAGAGGCACAAATGGAGGGTGAAAGGGAGAAACCTGCCAAGAGGAAAGCGTGTCAAGACTGGGATCACCTCCCACCTTAAAAACTGTGGCATGGACACCAAGAACTGGGACGCCCTGGATCTTGAACACTCTAACTGGAGGTCAGCTGTAGCCAGCAGTGTTGTAGAATTCGAGAGGCACAAATGGAGGGCGAAAGGGAGAAACGCACCAACCCTGACCGGGACTGCCTCCCACTTTAAAAACTGTGGCATACACACCAAGAATTAGGAAGCCCTGGTTTTTGAGTGCTCTAACTAGAAATCAGCTGTGACCAGCACTGCTGCAGAATTCGAGAGGCACAAATGGAGGGTGAAAGGGAGAAGCACGGCAACCCTGACTGGGACTGCCTCCCACCTTAAAAACTATGGCATAGCCACCAAGAACTGGGAAGCCCTGGCTCTTGAGTGCTCTAACTAGAAGTCAGCTGTGACCAGCAGTGCTGCAGAATTAAAAGAGGAACGAATGGAGGGCGAAAGGGAGAAATGTGCCAAAAGGAAAGTGCGTCAAGCCAACCCTAACCAGGACCATCTCCCACCTTAAAAACTGTGGCATAGATACCAAGAACTGGGAAGCCCTGGCTCTTGAGTGCTCTAACTGGAAGTCAGCTGTGGCCAGCAGTGCTGCCAAAATTCCAAGAAACACGAATGGAGGGCGAAAGGGAGAAACGTGCCAAGAGGAAAGTGCTTCAAGCCAACCCTGATCAGGATTCAATTTCCCCTGTCTCCCACTTTAAAAACTGTAGCTTACACACCAAGAATTGGGAAGCCCTGGCTCTTGAGTACTCTAACTGGAAGTCAGCTGTCACCAGCAGTCCTGAAGAATTCCAAGAGGCACGAATAGAGGATGAAAGGGAGAAACGTGCCAAGAGGAACGCGTGTCAAGACAACCCTGACCGGGACTGCCTCCCAGCTTAAAAACTATGGCATAGACACCAAGATATGGGAAGCCCTGGCTCTTGAGCGCTCTAACTGGAAGTCAGCTGTGACCAGCAGTGCTGCAGAATTCCAAGAGGCATAAATGGAGGGCGAAAGGGAGAAACGCACCAAGAGGAAAGCGCGTCAAGCCAACCCTGACCAGGATCGCCTCCCACCTTAAAAACTGTGGCATAGACACCAAGAACTGGGACACCCTGGCTCTTCAGTGCTCTAACTGGAAGTCAGCTGTGACCAGCAGTGCTGCAGAATTCCAAGAGGCATAAATGGGGGGCGAAAGGGAGAAACGCGCCAAGAGGAAAGCGCGTCAAGCCAACCCTGACCAGGATCGCCTCCCACCTTAAAAACTGTGGCATAGACACCCAAGATCTGGGAAGCCCTGGCTCTTCAGTGCTCTAACTGGAAGTCAGCTGTGACCAGCAGTGCTGCAGAATTCCAAGAGGCGCAAATGGAGGGCGAAAGGGAGAAACAAGCCAAGAGGAAAGCGCGTCAAGCCAACCCTGACCGGGACTGCCTCCCAGCTTAAAAACTATGGCATAGACACCAAGATCTGGGAAGCCCTGGCTTTTGAGTGCTCTAACTGGAAGTCTGCTGTGACCAATAAAATTACCTTAATTGAGGCATCAGCAGGTGAAATGTTTTTGAATATTTACATAAAACTATAAGTTAAGATAAGACTGTCCAGCTCTGATTAAATCATTATTCTAATCTTCAGTGTAAATGTGCTTGTGTATCCTTCCAATAATAATAGTGTAAAATAATAATAATAATAATAATAATAATAATAATAATAATAATAACAATAATAATAATAATGAAATCCAGCATATATACCTTGTTTGCTGGATCATACTGTGTTTTTGTGTCAGGAGAAGAAGAAGAAAGGAGAAGAAGGAAGAAGAAGGAAGAAGAAGGAAGAAGAAGGAAGAAGAAGGAAGAAGAAGGAAGAAGAAGGAAGAAGAAGAAAGGAGAAGAAAGAAGAAGAAAGAAGAAGAAGAAGAAGAAGAAAGAAAGAAGAAGAAGAAAGAAGAAGAAGGAAGAAGAAGGAAGAAGAAAGAAGAAGAAAGAAGAAGAAAGAAGAAGAAAGAAGAAGAAAGAAGAAGAAAGAAGAAAGAAGAAGAAAGAAGAAGAAAGAAGAAGAAGAAGGAAGAAGAAGAAAGAAGAAGAAGAAGAAGGAAGAAGAAGAAAGAAGAAGTAGAAGAGTAAAATGGAAATGTAATAACAGTAATAATAGAGTAAAATTATAAATGCAGTAACAATAAAATAAAATAATAAATGTAATAATAATAAAGAGTAAAATAAATGTAATAAAATAATAGAGTAAAATAATGTAAATATAATAATAATAATTAATATATTAAAATAACTCATGTAATAAAATGATACTAATAACCAAGTAAAATAATAAATAACCTTGACTCGAGTATAAGCCGGGGGGAACTTTTTCAGCCTAAAAAGGGGGCTGAAAAACTAAGCTTATACTCGAATATAGACAGTATTTCTGTTTTATTGACTATTCCAAAATCTTTTGACTGTGTGGATCATTTATTTATTATTTATTTATTACTTGCATTTATTGACCGCCCCTCTCAGCCCGAAGGCGACTCGGGGCGGCGAACAACAACAACCAGAAGACAATATACAGCAAATAAAGACGATACAAACCAGACGGATACCACACAACATACACTTACACTAAAAATCCGCTTCGTCAAGTCCTGGGGTCATAGCCGAAATTCGTAGTCCTAGTTCATTCCATTGTCAATTTAACTATCCTCAATTGAAGGCCTGTTCAAAGAGCCATGTTTTTAGGCTCCTGCGAAAGGCCATCAAGGAGGGCGCCTGTCTAACTTCAGCAGGGAGGGTGTTCCACAGCCGGGGGGCCACCACCGAGAAGGCCCGCTCCCTCGTCCCCGCCAAACGTGCCTGTGAGGCAGGCGGGACCGAGAGAAGGGCCTCCCCGGATGATCTCAAGGCCCTCGTGGGCTCGTAGGCCGAGATGCCTAAAAAATAAATTGTGGCAAGTTCTTGCTGGTATGGGGAGGCCAAGCCACCTTGTCTGTCCCCTGAGGAATCAGTGTAACAACCAAGTAGCAACAGTAAGTCTGTAACATTGTTCAGAAGGCGGCAACAAAGTATGTTGCAAAGAAAAAAGCAAAAGCAAGGAGGCAAGAAGGTTATCTGCTGAGACACTGGAAGTAGCCCAAGAAAGAAGGAAAGCAAAAGGAAACAGCAATAGGGGGAGATATGCCCAATTAAATGCACTATTCC
The DNA here is from genome assembly GCF_037176765.1 of Anolis sagrei. Lineage (NCBI taxonomy): Eukaryota > Metazoa > Chordata > Lepidosauria > Squamata > Anolidae > Anolis > Anolis sagrei. The sequence continues at coordinate 10,474,463 of NC_090027.1, read as the reverse complement.
AGAGGTTATTCAGAAGAGATAAGGAACTATTTTTAAACAAGCAATGCATGGAAGTAGAAGAAGACAACAGAACAGGAAGGACAAGAGACCTCTTCCAGAAAATTAGAAACATCGGAGGTAAATTTCAGGCAAAAAATGGGTATGATTATAAACAAAGATGGCAAGGACCTAACAAAGGAAGAATAGCTTTATTTTACTACCCCGCCTCCATCTTCCCGAATGGACTGAGGGCGGCTTACATGTAATGCAACATAATACTACCCGAACGGACTCAGGGTGGCTGTTAGGTATTGTGGGAGTTGAAGTCCAAAAACACCTGGAAGGCTCTCCTTCCTTCCTTCTCCACCTTTCCTTCTCTCCCTCTTTCTCTCCCTCCTTCTTTATTTACCCTTCTTTCTTTCCTTCCTTCTCTCCTTCTTTCCCTCTTTCTCTCCCTCCTTCTCTACTTACTTCCTTCTCTACCCTCCTTTCTTTCCTTTCTTCTCTCCTTTCCTCCTCCTTTCTCTCCCACCTTCTCTCCTTCCTTCTCTACCCTTTTTTCTTTCCTTCTTCCTCTCTCCTCCTTCTCTCCCTCCTTCTCTCTCCCCTTCTTCCTTTTCCCCTTTCTGTGTATGTGTTTGCCTATATATTTGGTTTTCTGCATGCATTGTAATGTAATTTTGGGGTTTTTTGGCTTTTTAAAGCCCTTCTGCTGTGTTTTTCAGTGTTTCTATGAGTGATGGTCACTTGTTGGCCTGATATGTGTCTTGTGTCCAAATTTGGTGTCAATTCGTCCAGTAGTTTTTGAGTTCTGTTAATCCCACAAACGAGCATTACATTTTTATTTATATAGACTAGCCGTCCCCTGTCACGCATTGCTGTGGCCCACATGGGGGTTCTGTGTGTGTGTTCTGTGGGGGGGGGGTGGCCCAATTCTATTGTTGGTGGGATTCAGAATGCTCTTTGATTGTAGGTGAACTATAAATCCCAGCAACTACAACTCTTGAATGTCAAGATTCTATTTTCTCCTATCTCCACCAGTGTTCACATTTGGGCATATTGAGTATTTGTATAGAGTTTGGTCCAGATCCATCATTGTTTGAGTCAACAGTGATCTCTGGATGTAGATGAACTACAAATCCAAAACCAAGGGACACTGCCCACCAAACCCTTCCAGTTTTTTTTGTTGGTCATGGAAGAACTGTGTGCCAAGTTTGGTTCAATTCCATCGTTGGTGGGGTTCAGAATGCTCTTTGATTGTAAGTGAACTATAAATCCCAGCAACTACAACTCCCAAATAACAAAAATCAATTTTTTGAGTGAAGGACATTGAGTTGTTAGGTGTCTTGTGTCCAAATTTGGTGTCAATTCATCCAGTGTTTTTTGAGTTCTGTTAATCCCACAAACGAACATAACCTTTTTATTTATCTAGATTGTCGTGGACCTCAAAATGTACCGTTTCGTCCCCTTGTTTGGAGAGACTCGCCTCTTCTTGGAGACAAGGCAAAACTACGGTGAGGTGGATCTGTAATTGGTTAAGTGGACGAACACAGAGAGTGCTCACTAATGCTTCCTCTTCATCTTGGAAAGAACTGACAAGTGGAGTGCCGCAGGGTTCCGTCCTGGGCCCGGTCCTGTTGAGGATCTTTATTAATGACTTAGATGAAGGGCTAGAAGGCATGATCATCAAGTTTGCAGACGACACCAAATTGGAGGGATAGCCAATAGTCCAGAGGACAGGAACAGAATTCAAAACGATCTTGACAGATTAGAGAGATGGGCTAAAACTAACAAAATGAAGTTCAACAGTGACAAATGCAAGATACTCCACTTTGGCAGAAAAAATGAAATGCAAAGATACAGAATGGGGGACAATGCCTGGCTCGAGAGCAGTACGTGTGAAAAAGATCTTGGAGTCCTCGTGGACAACAAGTTAAACATGAGCCAACAATGTGATGTGGCGGCAAAAAAAGCCAATGGGATTTTGGCCTGCATCAATGGGAGCATAGTGTCTAGATCTAAGGAAGTAATGCTACCCCTCTATTCTGCTTTGGTTAGACCACATCTGAAATATTGTGTCCAATTCTGGGCACCACAATTCAAGAGAGATATTGACAAGCTGGAATGTGTCCAGAGGAGGGCGACTAAAATGATCAAGGGTCTGGAGAACAAGCCCTATGAGGAGCGGCTTAGGGAACTGGGCATGTTTAGCCTGAAGAAAAGGCTGAGAGGAGATATGATAGCCATGTATAAATATGTGAGAGGAAGCCACAGGGAGGAGGGAGCAAGCTTGTTTTCTGCTTCCTTGGAGACTAGGACGCGATGGAACAATGGCTTCAAACTACAAGAGAAGAGATTCCATCTGAACATTAGGAAGAACTTCCTGACTGTGAGAGCCGTTCAGCAGTGGAACTCTCTGCCCCGGAGTGTGGTGGAGGGTCCTTCTTTGGAAGCTTTTAAGCAGAGGCTGGATGGCCATTTGTCAGGGGTGATTTGAATGCAATATTCCTGCTTCTTGGCAGGGGGTTGGACTGGATGGCCCAGGAGGTCTCTTCCAACTCTTTGATTCTATGATTCTATGATTCTATGACAAGGGTTTTCACTCCATTTTCTCAAATGCATGTTCTATGCACCCTCAAACCAACATTTAAAGAAAAGCACTTGTTTACTGAAGACCGCCAGTGAAATCTCAAAAGCAACACCCGTTGCAAGAGTCAGATTTTATTCACATGATGCATCGTCGGAGGAGGAATTTCCTTCCCTTCCTCCCTCCTTTGAAATGACACAACGAAAACAGAACACAACCCAGGCTCAACCGAAAGCATTTTGTCCCAAGCCAGAACTCGTAACACTTACATGCGAACACTGGCATCTTTTAGGGTCTTTGGAAACCAGTGATTTTTAGGAAGAAGGAGGAAAAAAAGAGAATAGATCATGATTCAATTGCATTCAATGCTCCAAAAAAAAAGATAAACTAAAATAAAAGGAAATAAGGCAGCAGTCTACCCCGCAAGGTACAAAAATCCTTCCAAAGGAAAACTGTCCATTGTCCATTGGCCTAGTATTCATCCAGAGTGTCGGCCCGCGGGATGGAGAGGCCCCGCTCCTTCAGCGCTTGGACTTTGAGCTTCTCCGACTCCTGCTTGGTTTGCTGCTCCACCCGCTGGATTTCCAGGATCTCCTCGATCGAGACTTGCTGCAAAGGGGTGTCGCTTTCCTTTTCCAGGTCCTGAAATAGGAAAGTGGAAATCCCCTAAAATGAAATGCTCATTCCACTCAATCAGAGCAATCCTAGTTCCAACAGACCTCACTACCTCTGAGGATGCTTGCCATAGATGCAGGCGAAACATCAGGAGAGAATGCCTCTAGACCAGTGTTTCTCAACCTGGGGGTTGTGAGGGGGTGTCAGAGGGTTTACCAAAGACCATCAGAAAAAATAGTATTTTCCGTTGGTCATGGGGGTTCTGTGTGGAAAGTTTGGTCCAATTTTATCGTCAGTGGGGTTGAGAATACTATTTCATTGTGGGTGAACTATAAAGCCCAACAACTACAACTCTCAAATGGCAAAGTCTATTTTCTCCAAACTCTACCAGTGTTCACATTTGGGCATACTGAGTATTTGTACCAAGTTTGGTCCAGATCCATCATTGCTTGAGTCCACAGAGTTTTCTGGATGTAGGTGAACTACAACTTCAAAAACTCAAGATCAATGTCTACCAGACCTTCCCAATATTTTCTCTTGGTCATGGGAATTCTGTGTGTCATGTTTGATTCAATTCCATCACTGATGGAGTTCAGAAGGCTCTTTGATTTTAGGTGAACTATAAATCCCAGCAACTCCAGAATTACACCAAATGACAAAATCAATCACCCCCAACCCCACCAGTATTCACATTTTGGGTGTATCGGGTATTTGTACCAAATTTGGTCCAGGGACTGAAAATACATCCTGCATATCAGATATTTACATTGCCATTCATAACAGGAGCAAAATTACAGTTATGAAGTAGCAACAAAAATAACATTGTGGTTGGGGGTCACCACAACATGAGGACCTGTATTAAGGGGTTGCGGCATTAGGAAGACTGAGAACCACTGCTCTAGACCATGGCCATATAGCCTGAAAAAACCTACAACAGCCCAGTGATTCCGGCCATGAAAGCCTTTGACAATACAATCCTAGTTATGATTTTGGAGTTGGAGTGGGCCCAAATGTCTGGGAATCGGACCCTAAAACCCTAACTTTGGTCCACATCTTGCTGTGTTCACATGCACTGATATACAGGGAGTTTCTAAATGATGGATTCAATTTCAAAGCCATGCATTATTTCCTGATGGCAACATTTCACAATTAGACAAAAGTAAAAAGCACTTTAATGAGTTATCAAGTTGCCAATCATTTCATCCTGAAACAAATCTAAAAAATATTCTCACAAATGGAAAGTCTCTCATCAGCCCTGTATAGCAAGGTCATTGTATTGTATATTGTGAACTAGCCATCCCCTGCCACACGTTGCTGTAGCCCTGTTCTGTCTTCCAGGAGCCTGGTTTGCATTTGCCCCTTAGTTGCATGAAATAGCATCCTTTTGCATTTCCCCCAGGGTTGCTACAGTCTTAGCAGCACCCTGAAAGTTAACTATTAAGAGAGGCTGGAAGCCAGCCTGTAAAGCCTTTTTGCTGCTATTGGCTTGAAAAAGTATTTTTTGGTCTAGAGACTGCCCTTTTTCCTGGGGATGAGATCTCCATTTTGGAGAAGCTCTCCTGCCTTCTTCAATTTAGAAAAAGCCTCAGACGTGCTGGTGGTCAAGCTAGGCAGCTCGCACAGGCCATCGTGAGTACGGTTACCCTCCCGCCTTTGAAACCGGTGCTGAGCTCAGATAGGGGAAGACCTGTTCTTTCTAAAAGATAGCAGCTCAGATCTGGGGCAGAGAATATCTCAGGATTTCTCTGCCATTGCGAGAGGCTCCATTACTTCATCTCCAAACTAACCTTGAGCTCAGATAGGGGAAGACCTGCTCTTTCTAAAGATAGCAGCTCAGGGTTAGGGTAAAGAATCCCAGGATTTTTCTACTGTTGGGTAAGTCAACTCAGCAGCTGAAAAAAGAAGGAAGGAACATCTACATAATTTCACAAGTTGACTGTTTGTGTCTGTAACTGCAACAAGCTGTGCCAAGTCTGTCAAGGACTTTGAGAAATAAGTGTTCAGTTTGATGTTCAAACCTGGAGTGGCCTCAGTTGCTGGGAATCCTAAGCTTCTAAGTAAGGCACTCACAGTTCACCCAGATAAAGAGAGAAGCACATCTTAGTTTTAACTTTATAGTGTCTGGGTGTGACGGCAGAGGCCCAGTCTGTGTATATGTGTTTTGTGTGTGTATGTGTGTGTATATATGTCTGTTTGCATATATATATATATATGGGTGTAAGGGCCCCCGGTGGCGCAGTGGGTTAAAGCGCTGAGCTGCTGAGCTTGTTGATCGAAAGGTCGCAGGTTCGATTCCGGGGAGTGGCGTGAGCTTCCGCTGTCAGCCCTAGCTTCTGCCAACCTAGCAGTTCGAAAACATGTAAATGTGAGTAGATCAATAGGTACCGCTCCGGCGGGAAGGTAAGGGCGCTCCATGCAGTCATGCCGGCCACATGACCTTGGAGGTGTCTACGGACAACGCTGGCTCTTCGGCTTAGAAATGGAGATGAGCACCACACCCCAGAGTCAGACATGACTGGACTTAATGTCAGGAGACTACCTTTACCTTTTTATATATGGGTGTATATATGTGTGTGTATATATATTTGTACATGCTTATTGTGTATATGTGTTGCTTCTCTATATGCATATCTGTGGGTATATATGTATGTATGTGGATATATATGTGTGTGTGCATGTGTGTATGTATATGCATGTGTGCATATGTGTATATTTGCGTTTGTTTGTGCATATATATACGTGTGTGTGTGAATGTGTGCATGTGCATATGTATATGAGTGTATGTGTATATGTATATATGGTGTATTTTTGGGGGTTTTAAGTCTGCTCCGCTGGGATTTTGTGTGTGTGTGTGTGCTTATGTGTGTGTTTATGGGTGATGGTCACTCGTTGGCCTGATAGGTGGTGTATTGTGTCCAAATTTGGTGTCAATTTGTCCAGTGGTTTTTGAGTTATGTTAACCCCACAAATGAACATTACATTTTTATTTATATAGATTATGGCATGAAATTGAGCCAAATTATGTAAGCTGCTCTGAGTCCCCTTCAGGTTGAGAAGAACGGGATAGAAATATATTAATAATAAATAAATAATAAAATAATAGACAGATAAGACATGGAGCAATGGATACAAATTTTGTGTGTTTGGGGGGGGGGGGGGGAGAGATTTCACCTAAGCATTAGGAAGAACTTCCAGATTATAAAAGCTACCCAGCAGTGAAACAGGCTATCTCAGAGTATGGGGACATCTCCTCCTTTAAGCAGGGGCTGGATGGCCATCTGTTGGGAATGCTTTGATTGTGTATTCCTGCCTGGCAGAATGGAATTGGAACATATGGCCCTTGTGTTCTCTTCCGATTTCATTATTATAAGATATCCCAGACAACAAAAGATTTCAGAGAATAGATAAATATTCATATGGAGTAACATATGTGTCTCCAAGAAATAAGGTGAAGCTAGCGCAGGCTTGGGAAAACTTGGGCCCTTCGGGTGTTTTGGACTCCAACTCCCACAATTCCTAACAGCTCTCAGGTCCTGTCCTGTAAACAAAAGGGCTTCAGGCTGTTAGGAATTGTGGGAGTTAAGTCCAAAACACCCAGAGAACCCAAGTTGGCTCATGCCTGGGCTAGCAGGTCTCGCTGATACATTAAAAACCAATACTCTTAAGGTTCTGGAAGCTCATTTTTTTCTTGATTGACTTTTTAGAGGGAAATTATCATTCTTTAAATTCCTAATCTGGTGTGGTTCTCAACACCAGTGCTTCCCAGGTGAGCTGAGATGGAGGACTGGAAATCATTTCTTCCCAATGTACCAGGAATCAGCACTACATTTGTGCTCATGGGGTAGAATAATGAGTGTTAGAGTGACTCAGATCCAGTTATTTCTTATTATTTTGTGATTTTTTAAAATATTGGACTCTGCCTCTTTGCCTCCTAAGCTCTAAATTCTTTACAGTCACATTACATGGCACTTCACACGCTGCTTGCCAATGAGCTGAGGCTCAACTTTTGTATCCTGTTTGTTTTTGGATGCTCTGCTGTATATTTTAGGGTAGTTTTTCCTAACAGTATCTCCCAATCCTCATAGATGTTGGTCAACCGAGAAGCTGCACTTTGTTCATTCTAGATGTTCATTGATCCTTAAGCTTTATATTTTTAAAAGAAGTACACAATCTTGTATGGTTACATACACTGTGCATAACCCACCTTGTTTGCAGCGCTTTTATTTACATACTAACAGAAACAAGATTACCTAAATTCAGAATTAGAAGCGACGAGCTCACATTTGAGACTTTTGGCTAAGACTGATTATTATTATTATTATTATTATTATTATTATTATTATTATTATGGTTAGGTTTTGGGGGGCTAGACATGGACATGGAAATTATTATTATTAATTATTATTATTATTATTATTATTATTATTATTACACCAGAAAAGAATGCAACAACAACAAAAACACTATCAATGAATCAAAACAAAGTCAACAGACATGTTTGAGAATAGGGAAGTAGTTGACTCACAATCTCTCCAAGGAGCACGACGTTCTCGCCCCTCACCACGAAGATGCCCCGCGGGATGTCCCCATACTTTTTCCCCACATGAATGCGCTCCACCGTCTGATGCAACACCAAATTGGCTGAAGAATTAGGGAAGAGAGAAAGGCACAGAGAAATGTAAGGATGTGGCAAGTGGAGTTGGTACATACCTGGCAACCTTCTTTAAGCTTTTGGGAAACTGGACACAAAACGAAGCGAGAAGCAACTGTTTCAACACCTTTTCATTTCTTAAAAAAACTCTTGCAGGGAGAAACGACTTCTCAGTTTGGAGGCAAGCCACATATTTATTTATTTACTTTATTTGTATACCGCTGTTCTCAGCCCTTAAGCGACTCACAGCGGTTAACAACAAGAACAGCAAAAATTCAATGCTACCATCACACGGTATAAAAAACAGTTAACATCATAACATATTATAGGAAAGTATACAATTAACACCAATAGCCATTCACTAGCGTCTCATCACTAAAAACATGATCCAGATCTGTTATCCATTGTTCCATTCCTATGTTCATTACATTCATTGCACTGACTATTCGAACGCCTGCTCAAACAACCAGGTTTTCACTTTTTTGAGGAATACCATTAATGATGGAGCTAGTCTAATGTCTGTGGGAAGGGCGTTCCACAGCCGCGGGGCCACCACTGAGAAGGCTCTATCTCTCGTCCCCGCCAGCCGTGCCTGTGTTGCAGGCGGGATCGAGAGCAGGGCCTCCCTGGAAGATCTCAAAGTCCTGGTGGGTTCATAGGCAGAGATGCGGTCGGATAGGTAGCTTGGGCCGGAACCGTTTAGGGCTTTAAAGGCCAACGCCAGCACTTTGAATTGAGCCCGGTAGCAAATCTGTAGCCAGTGGAGTTGGCGCAGCAGGGGGGTTGTATGCTCCCTGCACTCCACTCCTGTTAGAATCATGGCTGCCGAGCGTTGGACTAGTTGAAGCTTCCGAGCCGTCTTCAAAGGCAACCCCACGTAGAGAGCGTTGCAGTAGTCTAAACGGGATGTAACCAGAGCGTGGACTACCGCGGCCAAGTCAGACTTCCCAAGGTACCTGCTTTGTAGGTAAAAACAAGCACTAAGAATTAGTTTGAAAACTTATATTGCAGTTCAATGTAAGCAGGTGTGTCTGTGGCTTAGTTCCCTCAGTCTGTGGAAGAAGAGTCTTGGTGTTAGTAGGCCTCAGTATGAGAAGGCCTCAGTATTAGTTTGGCGCAGTGTATGAGAGGCGTTAGTCTGAGAGAGCCCTCAGTGTGAGAGGGCCTCAGTAGGAGAAAGGCCTCAGTGTGAGAAGCTTTGGTGAGGAAGCTCAGTCTGAAGACTCCTGTGTGTAAAAAGCTACTGTGATAATCTCCTGTCTAAGTTTGGTCTGAGAGGATGCTCTTTGAGAGTGAAGCTGTTTATGTTGAGATTAACTTCACAATTCAGCAGATGATCAGTTGCACAACTTCAGCACTTTCCAGTAGCTTCTTCCTGCACAGTATTTTCAGTCAACTGCTTCCACAGCCTGCAGTCACGCTGGAACCTTTTACAGACACTTGAGCACATGCCCGGCCATTGTCAGTTTTACCATTATCTTTCCCCCAGTCTAGATGATATTACAAACTTACCACAGCGCACGGTTATATCTTGTCTTAGCAGACAGGTTCTTTAATTACATATAGCCTTTGACGAACAACATCACAGCACAAGGAGAAATATACACTGTACATGACTTCCTTATTTACAATTCTATACAACTACACATAGCAATCTCTGATTGGTTCCCAACTCACTGACTCAACTCAAACCCAGGATTGCATCATTCACAATCACCTGGACTAGGCCAGAACACATTCCCCAAATGATTCCCTATATACAGTTAATGCATGACTCAGTATTTCCAATAGAAGCCCATTAGCAGTGCATGACTCAGCTATATTACATTGCAATACATTGTAAAACCTGACAGTTTATCTGCACGAGAAAGAAGCCCAGCGTGGAAGCTGTTCAAAGAAGGAAGTATGTCTGTGTTATGGAAACCTTGTTTTTGTAAACAGTGCAATCATATTATTTTGCAATAAAGAAAAGCCTCCTATGGAAGATATAACATTGGTCTGTGGGTTTTTGTCATTTTTATCACTTTGGGCTACTGGTGCTGGGTTGCGCTGCTGCTAATAAGTTGCTCTGCTGTACATTCATATGGAGCAGCGTTTCTCAACCTGGAGGTCAGGACCCCTAGGGGGGTCACGAGGGGGTGTCAAAGGGGTCCCCAAAGACCATCAGAAAGCACAGTATTTTATGTTGGTCATGGGAGCTCTATGTAAGAAGTTTGGCCCAATTCCATTGTTGATGGAGTTCAGAATGCTCTTTGGTTGTAGGGGAACTATAAATCCCAGCAACTACAACTCCCAAATGTCAAAGGTCTATTTTCCCCAAACTCCACTAATCTTCATATTTGGGCATATTGAGTATTTGTGCCAAGTTTGGTCCAGATCCATAATTGTTTGAGTCCACAGTGCTCTCTGGATATAGGTGAACTACAACTCACAAACTCAAGATCAATGCCCACCAAACCCCTCCAGTATTTTCTGTTGGTCATGGGAGTTCTGTGTGGGAAGTTTGGCTCAATTCTATCTTCGGTGGGGTTCAGAATGCTCTTTGGTTGTAGGTGAACTATAAATCCCAGCGACAACTCCCAAATGTCAAAGGTCTATTTCCCCCAAACTCCACCAGTCTTCACATTTAGGCATATTGAGTATTTGTGCCAAGTTTGGTCCAGATCCATAATTGTTTGAGTCCACAGTGATCTCTGGATGTAGGTGAACTACAACTCCAAAACTCAAGGTCAAGGCCCACCAAACCCTCCCATATTTTCTGTTGGCCATGGGAGTTCTGTGTGCCAACTTTGGCCGATTTCCATTGTTGGTGGAGTTCAGAATGCTCTTTGACTGTAGGTGACCTATAAATCCCAGCAACTACAATGATAAAACCAATCCCCCCCAACCCCACCAGTATTCAAATTTGGGCGTATCGGGTATTTGTGCCAAATTTGGTCCAGTGAATGGAAAGACATCCTGCAGATCAGATATTTACATGACGATTCATAACAGTAGCAAAATGACAGTTGTGAAGTAGCAACGAAAATAATGTTATGGTTGGGGGTCACCACAACATGAGGGACTGTATTAAGGGGTCGCGGCATTAGGAAGGTTGAGAAACACTGATATGGAGGGTCTTTGTAAAATAAGCCCACTCGCCCAATATATCCAATCAGAGACAGTCTCTGGGTAAATGGCCAAACTGAGAGAGATGGGGCAACCAGAACCCTTTTGCTGCCGCAAGGAAAAGAATGACACAACGTACTAAAAGCCTGGCATTCCCCACTGAGGTGGAGGCTATTGATATTGATGTATGCTTTCAAGTCATTTCTAATTTATGGCAAGCCTAAAGCAAAAATATTCTAGAGTTTTCTTGGCAAGATTTGTTTATAAGGGAGGTTGGATTCTATGACAGGGACCTGAACCCTGTTTTTTTAGTCCACAATTCAGACCACTACATTGCACTGAGTCTGTTAAAATAATCAAACTGCAGTCTAGTGATAAGGTTATGGGATTTCACAACTATCTAAACCTCTGCAGAGCTTGTAAAAGTTATGTTTTTGGATTGTCTGACTTGGGAAGTCTGACTTGGCCACGGTGGTACACGCTCTGGTCACATCCCGCCTTGACTACTGCAACGCTCTCTACGTGGGGCTGCCCTTGAAGACGGCCCGGAAGCTTCAGCTAGTACAGCACGCGGCAGCCATGTTACTAACAGGAGCAGGACGCAGGGAGCATACAACGCCCTTGTTGTTCCAGCTCCACTGGCTGCCGATCTGCTACCGGGCCCAATTTAAGGTGCTGGTGTTATCCTACAAAGCCCTAAACGGTTCCGGCCCAAAATACCTTTCGGACCGCATCTCGGCCTATGAGCCCACGAGGACCTTGAGATCGTCTGGGGAGGCCCTTCTCTCGATCCCGCCTGCCTCACAGGCACGTCTGGCGGGGACGAGAGAGAGGGCCTTCTCGGTGGTGGCCCCCCGGCTGTGGAACACCCTCCCTGTTGACATCAGACAGGCGCCCTCCCTTATGTCCTTCCGCAAGAGCCTGAAGACATGGCTCTTTGAGAAGGCATTTAATTAAGTGCTACAGTAACTGGAAATGACAACCGGAACGGAATACGACTACGGGACTGATTATGATTCTACGACAAGACGAAGCGGATCTTTTTAGTGTAATTAGATGTTTGTGTAGTAGGGATATGTTGGTTACTGTCATGTTGACTCACTGTAAACTGTTTTTTATGTGTTGTACACCGCCACGAGTCGCCCCAGGGCTGAGAGCGGCGGTTAATAAATGCATCAAATAAATAAATAAATAAATAAATAAATTGTAACTTCCAGAATGCCAGCTGGGGATTCTGAAAGCTTTATTCCAAAGAGTAAATTTTTCAAGGCTTGAATTTCTGTACCACATCATTTGCACAAAGGATGCCTGCATCACAAGTACGTCTGGCCGGGATGAGAGAAAGGGCCTTCTCAGTGGTGGCCCCTCGGCTGTGGAACGCCCTTCCTAGAGAAATTAGATCAGACCCCTTCCTGTTAGCATTTCAGAGGAAAGTGAAGACCTGGTTGTTCGAGCAGGCATTTGAATAGGCAGTGTAATGAATATAGGAATATGGAACAATTGGATGATGAGACTGGATCTTGCTTTTAATTATGAGACGATAATGAGATGTTATATGATGTTTGATTGATTGTTTATCATGCTATTGTTTTAATTGTTTTTAACTGTTTTATGATGTTTTGAGCATTGAATTTTACTATTGTGAACCGCTCTGAGTCGCCCGAGGGCTGAGAAGATATAAATATAGTAAATAATAATAATAAATGATTACACTTAAGGTAGCAAACAATACAAAAATAGCAATAAAAAGAAAATAAAGGAACACCAGTACCTATGGACCCTTCCCCTCAGCACCAACTGCCGCTCTGGGCCGGAGTGAAGAAAGAGGGGGCCAGGGGACAGTTCCATCTTGTCTCCTGTGCTATTCTAATAATATAATATAATGTATTGTCGAAGGCTTTCATGGCCGGAACCACTCAGTTCTTGTGGGTTTTTTCGGGCTATATGGCCATGTTCTAGAGGCATTTCTCCTGACGTTTCGCCTGCATCTATGGCAGGCTTCCTCAGAGGTCTGCTGGAGCTGGGAAAAAAGGGGTTTATATATCTGTGGACTGACCAGGGTGAGACAAAAGGCTTTTGTAAGTTGGGCTAGGTGTGAATCTTTTCAACTGACCACCTTGATTAGCATACAATGGGCTGACTGTGCCTGGAGCAAACTCTTTTTGCACGGTCTGCCAAGGCTTTAATGGTGCTTCTTTTTTGACTTTTGTGACCCAAGTCAAAAAAGAAGCACCATTAAAGCCTTGGCAGACCGTGCAAAAAGAATCTGTGAACCCCATCTCCTCCAAGATGAACTGAACCACCTCAACTGGGCTCTACAGGCCAATGGATATTCCACCTCAGACATCAGAAGAGCTGCAAGACCAAGAACAAGCCACAAGAGTAAAGATGATCCACCCAGAGGAAAAGTGTTCCTGCCATACATCAAGGGAACCACTGACCGCATAGGGAAGCTGATGAGGAAACACAACATACAAACAATCTACAAACCCACCAAGAAAATCCAACAAATGCTACGTTCAGCAAAGGACAAGAGGGATCCTCTCACCTCTGCAGGAGTCTACCGTATACCATGCAGCTGTGGACAAGTCTACATAGGGACCACCAAACGCAGCAATGCCCAGACACGCATCAAGGAACATGAAAGGCACTGCAGACGACTTCAACCAGAGAAATCAGCCATAGCAGAGCACCTGATGAACCAACCTGGACACAGCATTTTATTTGAGAACACAAAAATGCTGGACCACTCTCACAACCACCATGTCAGACTACACAGAGAAGCCATTGAAATCCACAAACATGTGGACAATTTCAACAGAAAGGAAGAAACCATAAAAATGAACAAAATCTGGCTACCAGTATTAAAAAATTCTAAAATTAAAACAGCAGAGAGAAAAACAGGCAGGGACTTCTAAGCACCCTTCATTAAGAGTTTGCTCCAGGCACAGTCAGCCCATTGTATGCTAATCAAGGTGGTCAGTTGAAAAGATTCACACCTAGCCCAACTTACAAAAGCCTTTTGTCTCACCCTGGTCAGTCCACAGATATATAAACCCCTTTTTTCCCAGCTCCAGCAGACCTCTGAGGAAGCCTGCCATAGATGCAGGCGAAACGTCAGGAGAAATGCCTCTAGAACATGGCCATATAGCCCGAAAAAACCCACAAGAACCGAATATAATATAATGTAATATAATATATTATATATAAATATAATATTTATATTATAATAATGTAATGCAACATAATGCTAATAATATGATATTATAATTATATATTTATATTACATGTAATATTACTAATCATATTACAATATAATGGTATAGCACAATATAGTAATATTTATTTATTTATTTATTTTACTTTACTTGTATACCGCAGTTTCTCAGCCCAACAGGCGACTCAACGCGGTTTACAACAAGGATAAAAATCAGACAAAGATATACAATTTAAAACCCTAATAGCATGGTATACAATATTAATAACAATAAACAACACAATACATCTCATAACTAGAGTCGTGATCCAGTTCGTCGTCCGTTTTTCCATTCCTGTATCATAACATTCATTGCACTGTTGGTCCGAATGCCCGCTCAAACATCCAAGTTTTTAATCTTCTTCGAAACACCATTAGTGAGGGGGCTGATCTAACCTCCATGGGAAGGGCGTTCCACAGCCGGGGGGGCCACCACAGAAAAGGCCCTGTCTCTCGTCCCCGCCAATAGTGATTTTGTACTATGCTAATAATATAATATATTGTATGTATATGTACCTTGTAAGCTGCTCTGAGTCCCCTTTGGGGTGAGAAGGGTGGCATATAAATGTGTAAATAAATAAATAAATAAATAAATAATACTTACTCACTTAGTCCCCCATGTAACTTATCTAACTATGTTATTATTTATGGAGAGCATCTGATCAAGCCTTTTGCTCCCCAAATACAAATCACTTAGCACTAAAAGCATATCATAATCAGTGTGGCATTCTACTTTCTACTTCTAAGGCAATGTTCTAGGTCACTGTTCATGAATACAGGGGCCAGATCTCATGATATACACATACACAAATGCATATGTATGTATATATACCATATTCTTATTTTTGCTACAACACGGATTCTTTAAGCACTTAGCACCCCCTAGCGGAGCAGCAGATCTCCAACGCTGGAAGGAGTAACACAGGTGTGTACCCTCAAGTTACATGTTACTGGTGGTTTGTTGGCATCTTCTTCAAATGCAGTTAAACCGCAACTCCCTTTATCCATCACTTACTGGCTATGTTTTTTAGGGACTGGCTAATGCAGGGGTCCACAAACTTTTTAAACAGAGGGCCAGGTCATAGTCTCTCAAACTGTTGGAGGGCCGGATTATAATTTGAAAAAAAAAATGAATAAATTCCTATGCACAGTGCACATATCTTATTTGTAGTGCAAAAAACACTTTAAAACAATACAATAATTAAAATGAAGAACTACTTTAACAACTACTTGACATTTGGGAGCTATAGTTGCTGGGATTTACAGTTCAACTGCAATCAAAGAGCATTCTGAACCCCACCAATTATAAAATTGAGCCAAACTTACCACACAGAAGCCCCATAGTCAACAGATGGTCTTGCGACCGGCTCAGGGGTCCCGACGACGGCGAAAGCGCAAGGTGGGCGAGGAGGCTTGGCGTAAAGTTCGACCTTGCGCTGAGATCCCCTCGCCCGCTTCTCGCCCTCACTGAATGGCAAAAGCGGGAGGCAGGCAAGGGGGCTTGGCGCGAAGCTAGGCCTTGCGCCGAGTTCCCCTCGCCCGCCTCACACCCTCGCCAAATGGTGAAAGTGCGCGGCAGGTAAAGGAGCCCTCACCTGGCCTGCGCCCTTGGGGCGGGGCCAATGGAGGCAGCCTCGTGACCCTTCTGAAATGGCCAGGCAACCCCCAGGTTGAGAACAGCTGACAAATACTAAACATTTCCCTCTCTTTTATTTACATTCACCCCTGTGCTCCCCTTCTCCAGAGCCATCTCTTTCCCTAAAATCCCACCAAAAAATCAGTTCTTCATTTGGAAGTAAATTCCCATCTTATTTTTCCAATAATTTTTCTAGAAATTTTCTCCAGATACTTTCAAATACATTTTTTTAACATAATCCCTTCTTTGCTTTTAAGCGCATCTCAATTTTCAAAACAATAAAATCAAAAAAAGTTGTTGTTGTTGTTCATTCGTTCAGTCGTCTCCGACTCTTCGTGACCTCATGGACCAGCCCACGCCAGAGCTCCCTGTCGGCCGTCACCACCCCCAGCTCCTTCAAGGTCAGTCCAGTCACTTCAAGGATGCCATCCATCCATCTTGCCCTTGGTCGGCCCCTCTTCCTTTTACCTTCCACTTTCCCCAGCATAACTGTCTTCTCTAGGCTTTGCTGTCTCCTCATGATGTGGCCAAAGTACTTCAACTTTGTCTCTAGTATCCTTCCCTCCAGTGAGGAGCCGGGCTTTATTTCCTGGAGGATGGACTGCTTGGATCTTCTCGCAGTCCAAGGCACTCCCAGAACTTTCATAGAATCATAGAATCATAGAATCAAAGAGTTGGAAGAGACCTCATGGGCCATCCAGTCCAACCCCCTGCCAAGAAGCAGGAATATTGCATTCAAATCACCCCTGACAAATGGCCATCCAGCCTCTGCTTAAAAGCTTCCAAAGAAGGAGCCTCCACCACACTCCGGGGCAGAGAGTTCCACTGCTGAACGGCTCTCACAGTCAGGAAGTTCTTCCTAATGTTTCCTCCAACACCACAGCTCAAAAGCATCTCTCTTCCTTCGCTCAGCCTTCCATAAGGTCCAGTTCTCACATCCGTAGGTTAATACAGGGAATACCATGGCTTTGACTAGGCGGATCAAAGTATCTTCTCTCAAATGTGATGCACAGCGGCGAAAAGTGTAATTTGGGCATTACAGTTGCTGCTTGCTTACAAATTGCTTCTTTAAACACAAAAGTTATCCAGCAATGGAAAAGAAAACCTTTGTGTACATCTACATTGTAGAATGAATCCACTTTAATTGCCTTGATTCAGTGCTATGGTTTTACAAGGTCTTGTTCCTTCTCTGACAAAGTTTGTACCAAACTACAAATCCCAGGATGACATCCCTTAAAGAGGAGCTCCAAGTGCTCCTGGAGAAGTTTGCCCTTTTGCTTTGGCTCAGCATTACAATTATGTATTACACAAATCTAATGCGCACCCCAATTTTGGCAAGGTAATTTTGTCAAAAATGGTGACCATGAGACTCAAGTAAATACGACATTTTCCTTTGGATAGCTGGGCATCTTTGGATAGCTTTGCAAAGTTCGCCACCCAAAAAAGTAAGGTAAACTTTTAAGGGCTTACCAAACTGGTCGATGCTGCGCAAATACCCAATCAGCGTCCTGCCATCTCTGAGGAGAACCAAATGTTTCTCTGTAGGGAAAGAAAGAAAGAAGGGAAAAAGGGAAATTGGGATCACCAACATGTCCAACTCTTTATAGTTCTCACATTAGATACAACCATAATGCATGGGGTGAAGACCCAAAATTAACAAAAATATCAGCCCTGGCCTTGTCTTACTCAACTGCTGAGTACACCTGGAACAATTCCATCAGTGCTGCCTCCGGAAAATCCTGCAAATCTCTTGGAAAGACAAGCGGACAAATGTTAACGTGCTGGAAGAAGCAAAGACCACCAGAACTGAAGCGATGGTCCTCCGCCATCAACTCCGCTGGACCAGCCACGTTTTCCGGATGTCCGACCACCATCTCCCAAAGCAGTTGCTCTACTCCGAACTCTGGTTGCTTCTGGATCCCACTGGAGCATTGCAGCGCACCCAAATACCTGGGAGTCACTCTGGACAATTCTCTGACCTACAAGAAGCACTTCCTGAACATCAAACAAAAAGTGGGTGCTAGAAACAATAACATACGAAAGCTGACTGGCACAACCTGGGGATCACAACCAGACACAGTGAAGACATCTGCCCTTGGGCTATGCTACTCTGCTGCTGAGTACGCATGCCCAGTGTGGAACACATCTCACCACACTAAAACAGTGGATGTGGCTCTTAATGAGACATGCCGCATTATCACGGGATGTCTGCGCCCTACACCACTGGAGAAATTACACTGCCTAGCCGGTATTGCACCACCTGACATCCGCTGGGAAGTAGCAGCCAATAGTGAAAGGACCAAGGCAGAGACATCTCCAGCTCATCCCTTGTTTGGCTATCAGCCAGCATGTCAACGACTCAAATCAAGAAATAGTTTTCTAAGATCTACAGAGACACTCGCTGGAACACCTCAGCAAGCGAGAGTTCAAAAGTGGCAGGCTCAAACCCAGCACCTCAATCCATGGGTGATACCAGATGAGAGACTCCCCCCTGGGCACACAGAAGACTGGGAGACTTGGAAGGCACTGAACAGACTGCGCTCTGGCACCATGAGATGCAGAGCCAATCTTAAGAAATGGGGCCACAAAGTGGAATCCACGGCATGCGAGTGTAGAGAAGAGCACACCACTGACCACCTGCTGCAATGCACCCTGAGCCCTGCCACATGCACGATGGAGGACCTTCTTGCAGCAACACCAGAGGCACTCCAAGCGGCCAGATACTGGTCAAGGGACATTTAATCAGCTACCAAGTGTGCAAAATTTGTGTTTTTGTTTTTTTTTATCTGTTTGTTTGTTTTGTTCTGTTAGAAATGTAATACAATGTTCTGGTTGCGGATGACACGATAAATATAAATAAATACTCCGAACTCAAGAATGGAAAATGGAAAGTTGGTAGGCAGGAAAAGAGATTGAAAAGTGGACTCAAAGCCAACCTTAAAAACTCTGGCATAGACACTGAGAACTGGGAAGCCCTGGCCCTTGAGCGCTCCAGCTGGAGGTCAGCTGTGACCAGCAGTGCTGTAGAATTTGAAGAGGCATGAATGGAGGACGAAAGAGAGAAACGTGCCAAGAGGAAGGCGTGTAAAGCCAACCCTGACCGGGACTGCCTTCCACACATATATATATATACACATACACTCTTATACATATACACATGCACATACACACATATATATACACATCCAAGCACACACAAATATACACACATACATCTACATACACACACATATATGTATATACACATGCACCCACAAATATACACATACACACATATATAAACACAAATATGCATATAGACAAGCACACATATACACACAATATACATATACAAATATAAACATACAAATATATATACACATACACTATTATGCACACATACATACACGTGTGTATGTGTGTATATATATATATATATATATATATATATATATATACCCAAGCACACACAAATATACACATATACATTTACATACACACACATATATAGACATGCACACATAAATACACACATATATAAACACAAATATGCACATAGACAAGGGCACACATACACATAATATACATATACAAATGTAAACACACATGTACTCTTATACATATACACATGCACACATACACACACACATAAACAATTATGCATATAGACAAGCACACACATATACACAATATACATATAAGCACACAAATATATATATGCACACATATATACACATCTACACACACATATATATATACATATACATATATATGGGTATATCTGTGTGTGTGCATATGTATGTGTGTGTAGATGTGTATATATGTGTGCATATATATATTTGTGTGCTTATATTTGTATATATATAAATTGTGTATATGTATGAATATATATAAATATATACACGTAAATACACATACATACACACAAATATAAACAAATATGCATATAGACAAGCACACACATATACACTATATACACATACAAATATAAACACACAAATATATCTATGCACAGATATATACACATCTACACACATATACACCCCCATATATATATGGGTATATCTGTGTGAGTGCATATGTATGTGTGTGGAGATGTGTATATATGTGTGCATATATATATATATATATATATATATATTTGAGTGTTTATATTTATGTATATTGTGTATATGTATGAATATATATATATATATACACGTAAACATACATACACACATATATAAACAAATATGCATATAGACAAGCACACACATATACATAATATACATATACAAATATTAACACACAAATATATATATATATATATATATATATATACACACACACACACACACACACACATATATATATGGGTATATATGTGTGTGTGCATACACATCTACACAGATCTACACACACTCACACATATATATATATATGGGTATATCTGTGTGTGTGCATATGTATGTGTGTGTAGATGTGAATATATGTGTGCATATCTATATTTGTGTGTTTATATTTGTTTATGTATATTGTGTATCTGTATGAAAATATATATATACACGTAAACACATACATACACAGATATATAAACAAATATGCATATAGACAAGCACACACATATACACAATATACATATACAAATATTAACACACAAATATACATATACACACATATACACCCATATATATATATATATATATATATATATATATATATATACACACACACACACACACACACATATATACATATATATATACACATATACACACACACACACACGGGTATATCTGTGTGTGTGCATATGGATGTGTGTGTAGATGTGTACATTTGTGTGCTTATATTTGTATATGTATATTGTGTATAAGTATGAATAAATACACGTAAACACACATATACACACAGATACACAAATATATATAGACACACACACACACTAAACACACATATATACACAGATACACAAATATATATAGACACACACACACACTAAACACACATATACACACAGATACACAAATATATATAGACACACACACACACTAAACACACATATACACACAGATACACAAATATATATAGACACACACACACACTAAACACACATATATACACAGATACACAAATATATATAGACACACACACACACACTAAACACACATATACACACAGATACACAAATATATATAGACACACACACACACACTAAACACACATATATACACAGATACACAAATATATTTACACTAAACCCACATATTACACACTAGGACACAGCAACGCGTGGCAGGGGACGGCTAGTACAAAATACAAATAATATTAACCAAATATGTAATATAATAAAATAAACAAAATACAAATTAATACAAACAAATGGTTAAATGAATTAAACTATCACTAAAACAATATATTTTCGAAAATGAGAATCCTCTCTCTCTGTCTCTCAGTCTCCCAGACTCACTGTCGATGTCCTGGATGAGGCTGGCCGTCCCCGGCATGTAGTTCATCTTGGCCCCGGAGCCCTCGCCTGAGTGGGCCTGCGACGGAGCCTGCTGCCCGGCTCCCGGCCCGGAAGCACACGCTCCGCCCGGGCAGGAAGGAGAAGGAGAGTACGGCATGGGGGCGGGGCCGGGGAGAGGGCGGGGCCGGACTTAAGTAGGCGGGGTTTGCTCAGGAGGGGCGTGGTCTCTCGAGAAGGGGGCGGGGCCTACCCAGAGGGGGCGGGGCGGGAGAGAAATGGCCTAAATAGACTATGTCCCTCCACTTTGCTGCTCCACTTTTTAAAGTCATAATATCCCTGTTATAATCAGACTGGAAGTAAACACCAAGGTTACAACAACATAGAATCATAGAATCAAAGAGTTGGAAGAGACCTCATGGGCCATCCAGTCCAACCCCATTCTGCCAAGAAGCAGGAATGTTGCATTCAAATCACCCCTGACAGATGGCCATCCAGCCTCTGCTTAAAAGCTTCCAAAGAAGGAGCCTCCACCACACTCCGGGGCAGAGACTTCCACTGCTGAACGGCTCTCACAGTCAGGAAGTTCTTCCTCATGTTCAGATGGAATCTCCTCTCTTGTAGTTTGAAGCCATTGTTCCGCGTCCTAGTCTCCAAGAAAGCAGAAAACAAGCTTGCTCCCTCCTCCCTGTGGCTTCCTCTCACATATTTATACATGGCTATCATATCTCCTCTCAGCCTTCTCTTCTTCAGGCTAAACATGCCCAGTTCCCCAAGCCGCTCCTCATAGGGCTTGTTCTCCAGACCCTTGATCATTTTAGTCGCCCTCCTCTGGACACATTCCAGCTTGTCAATATCTCTCTTGAATTGTGGTGCCCAGAATTGGACACAATATTCCAGATGTGGTCTAACCAAAGCAGAATAGAGGGGTAGCATTACTTCCTTACATCTAGACACTATGCTCCTATTGATGCATGCATAGTGCATGCATCTATTATAGAACTCCAGTATGCTGATGACAACGTCATCTGTGCACATTCAGAAGAAGACCTTACTTAATGTATTGTCGAAGGCTTTCATGGCTGGAATCACAAGGTTCTTGTGGGTTTTTTCGGGCTATAGGGCCATGTTCTAGAGCAGTGGTTCTCAACCTTTCTAATGCCACGAGCCCTTAATACACTTCCTCATGTTATGGTGACCCCCAACCATAAAATTAGTTCCATTGCTACTTCATAACTGTAATTTTGCTGCTGTTATGAATAGTAATATAAATATCTGATATGCAGGATGCATTTTCATACACAGGACCAAATTTGGCACAAATACCCAATACACCTAAATTTAAATACTGGTGGAATTGGGGGAGGATATTGATTTTGTCCTGTGTGAGAGTTGTAATTACTGGGATTTATAGTTCACCTACAAAGAGCATTCTGAACTCCACCAATGATGGAATTGAAACAAACTTGGCACACAGAACTGCCATGACCAACAGAAAATACTGGAAGGGTTTGATGGGCACTGACCTTGAGTTTTGGTAGTTGAAGTTCACCTACATCCAGAGAGCACTGTGGACTCAAAACAATTATGGATCTGGACCAAACTTGGCACAATTTCTCAATAAGCCCAAATGTAAACACTGGTGGAGTTTGGGGAAAATAGACCTTGACATTTGGGAATTGTGGTTTCTGGGATTTATAGTTCACCCACAATCAAGGAGCATTCTGAACACTACCAATGATTGAATTGGGCCAAACTTCCCACACAAAACCTCCATGACCAACAGAAAATACTGTGTTTTCTGGTGTTCTTTGGTGACCCCTCTGACACCCCCTTGTGACCCCTCCAGGGGTCCCGACCCCCAGGTTGAGAAACACTGTTCTAGAGGCATTTCTCCTGATGTTTCGCCTGCATCTATGGCAAGCATCCTCAGAGGTAGTGAGGTCTGTTGGAATTAGGACAATGGGTTTTTATATCTGTTGAATGGCTGGGGCAAAGAGCTCTTCTCTGCTGGAGCTAGGTGTGAATGTTTCAACCAACCATCTTCATTAGCATTTGAAGGCCTGGCTGAGCCTGGGAAAATCTTTTGTTGAGAGGTGTTTAGATGTGCCTGGTTGTTTCCTCACTGCTGTTTTGCTGTTGTAATTTTAGAGTTTTTTAATACTGGTAGCCAGATTTTGTTCATTTTCATGGTTTCTTCCTTTATGTTGAAACTGTCCACATGCTTGTGGATTTCAATGGCTTCTCTGTGTAGTCTGACATGGTGGTTGTGAGAGTGGTCCAGCATTTCTGTGTTCTCAAATAATATGCTGTGTCCAGGCTGGTTCATCAGGTGCTCTGCTATGGCTGATTTCTCTGGTTGGAGTAGTTTGCAGTGCCTTTCATGTTCCTTGATGCGTGTCTGGGCAATGCTGCTGCGTTTGGTGGTCCCTATGTAGACTTGTCCACAGCTGCATGGTACACGGTAGACTCCTGCAGAGGTGAGAGGATCCCTCTTGTCCTTTGCTGAACGTAGCATTTGTTGGATTTTCTTGGTGGGTTTGTAGATAGTTTGTATGTTGTGTTTCCTCATCAGCTTCCCTATGCGGTCAGTGGTTCCCTTGATGTATGGCAGGAACACTTTTCCTCTGGGTGGATCTTCATCTTTACTCTCGTGGCTTGTTCTTGGTCTTGCAGCTCTTCTGATGTCTTACTTACTTAAGCAATCCCTCATTGGACGAGTAAGATGGTCTTCCTTGATGACTATTTTTGTGGATTCGTAGGTGGCTGTGGAGCCCTATTCTTGACCCGCATCTTCTCCCACAGTGAAGGCATTGGTTTCCAGGTGGAAGGCGGTCCTGGTCAGGGTTGGCTTGACGCGCCTTCCTCCTGGCACGTTTCTCTCTTTCGCCCTCCACTCGTGCCTCCTCGAATTCTGCAGCACTGCTGGTCACAGCTGACCTCCAGCTGAAGCAGTCAAGGGCCAGGGCTTCCCAGTTCTCAGTGTCTATGCCAGAGTTTTTAAGGTTGGCTTTGAGCCCATCTTTAAATTTCTTTTCCTGTCCAGTTGGTTTGTTTTTTCATTTTCTTTGGAAGACGCCTGTGCGTGGGTTTTTTTTAATGTGTGGAGGTCAGTGCACAACTGATCGACACACAGTCTTCACAGAGTGAGGTTCCACTGGTGATGTAGTTTGACACAATAACCGTGGCTTCTCAATCTGTTGCAGCCTTCTTCCGCCTTCACAGCCGTTGTAACATGTACCATGTTATCCTCTGCCTGCTCCGCCGTTGAGGTCTTTGAGTCTTCGGACTGTGCTTGGTCTGGAACCTCCCCTGCGGCCACTCCTGGGAGTGCACGATTCCAGTCGTTGTGCCCACAGGTTCATTGGAACACGCAAGCCCCCTCACCACGACAAGGTGACAGTCCATTGAGGGGACCTACAAGTCACTCTAAACACCTTTGCAGAAGCATATGAGAAACTCAGCCTGTCACTGAACATCGAGAAAACCAAAGTCCTCTTCCAGCAGTCACCGGCCAACCCCTCTCCAATGCCAGAAATACAGCTTAATGGTGTAACATTAGAAAAAGTAGACAATTTCCGCTACCTTGGCAGCCCTCTCTCCACAAAAGTCCACATTGACACTGTAATTCAACACCGCCTGAGCTTTGCAAGTGCAGCATTTTTCTGAATGAAGCAGAGAGTGTTTGAGGACATCCGTAGGGATACCAAGGTGCCCCAACTCTGGCAGTCTTTAGGGTTTTATATTGCTGACGTGCTACTTATTATGGCATTTAAAATGTCTGTATTAGAGTCTAAGTTGTATTGTCGGCAAAATCTATAGGGGTTGCTCTCGAAAATGTGCAGGATGGAGTTGCCTAGGTTGATTGACCACCGTATTCTCCATTCTCCAACATGGATTCTGAAGTTCTAAACAGGCAACAGAAAGTCCTCGATCTTTGCAAAGGCTGGCAGATGGAACTCCAGCTGTGCTGCAATGATTTCACACTTTGGTCCTTGGAAAACTAGAATCTCTTCCCAAGGTCCAGGGCACCTTGGCCAGGCTCTTCCCTGAAGTCCCATGGGGGAACCGCATCAAGTCCCCGGGTCCAGAGCTTGGCAGAGGCGAGAGGCAGCGAGGAGCGATGAAGCAGCAGCCATGGAACCAGCATATTTGGCAATCAGCTGTTTCTAATAAAATATATTCTCAAAACTTGAGAGGTTATTTCCTGAGCGTAGGGGTCCAAAATAAGAAAAGTGAGATGGCAGACAAGCTTAGAATTTAGTGCAGAAAAATAAGACATTAAAATGGAGCCGATCCGCCATTTTGTGGATATGGAGATCTGAAAGGAAAAACTCCGTATCCGCGGTTTCAAGCGGCGTGGATTCGGCGTCCCCGGAACGCCAGGAAGGCATTCCGGGCAGGCTCGCAGTCCCCCGCGGCCTGGAAAAGGTTGAATTCATGCATTTAGTTAGTTCAGGCAAGAAGTGACACAAAGTATCAAGCTAGAAAGTTAAAAAGTTGCAATTTCAAGTATCTTTATTAGGGGAATAGTTACAATGTTAGGGCTTGGGGAAAAGTGATAGAAAGGCACAGAGGCTTGGTACAGTCCCTGTTTGAGCTGTCTGTTGGGGCACATTTCTTCAGTTTGTTCCAATTTGGGCTTCCAGGAACTGCGGAACTCTCCGCTGCGGGTCAGACCAACTTGAAGGTGGGGGTCTCCACTGCCCTCGATGACATCAGGTTGAATCATGTTCAGATGAAATCTCCTTTCTTGTAGTTTGAAGCCATTGTTCCACGTCCTAGTCTCCAGGGAAGCAGAGAACAAGCTTGCTCCCTCCTCCCTGTGGCTTCCTCTCACATATTTATACATGGCTATCATATCTCCTCTCAGCCTTCTCTTCTTCAAGCTAAACATGCCCAGCTCCTTAAGCCGCTCCTCATAGGGCTTGTTCTCCAGACCCTTGATCATTTTAGTCGCCCTCCTCTGGACACATTCCAGCTTGTCAATATCTCTCTTGAATTGTGGTGCCCAGAATTGGACACAATATTCCAGGTGTGGTCTAACCAAAGCAGAATAGAGCATGGGGAGCATGACTTCCCTAGATCTAGACACTATGTTCCTCTTGATGCAGGCCAAAATCCCATTGGCTTTTTTTGCCGCCACATCACATTGTTGGCTGTCCACAAGGACTCCAGAGTTGGTGACATTGTGATAGTGACTCAATGAAACCTCTCCTGGAAAAGAAATGATGTATTTGGGACACATTCCAGGTTTAAAGAGAGCTCTTTAAGGGTGACTCCAACTTTGCTATTGGGTCAAGCTCAATTGCCTTCGACAATACCTCAAGCTCATCTGATTGGGCCCTATCCAGATGACGTCACCGTTCCGAGCCAGCACTGAGTCCTCAACATCCGGGAATGCCGCAAAAGGTCAAACATGGCGAGAGAGAGAGATCGTGCGCGCGGGGGGAGGAGTGGGCGGGGCGACGACTGTGATTGGCTAAGGCCGCGCTCAGCCCGCGCAGGCGCAGTTGCTTCTTCTCAAGAGGGGTGAGGAGTAATCGCTTCGAATGGCGGCCGCTCTGAGGAGACTGTTTCACGGGCCCGACGTGGAGCGTGTCCGGCCTGAGCCAGAGCCCCCACCGCCGCCCCCGTGGGGAGGAGATGCCCGCAGGTGCCCGCAGCATGGCGGCGAGAGGACGGCTCGGGGTGGCGCCCAGGTAACGGCCTTTCCTGACTGGGTGGCATCCGGGCACTTTCTGACCCTCCTTTTGGTCTGCCAGGGTTGGGGGCTGCCAAGTGCGCATGCGCTAGGCCGCACGCTTGCATCCTCGCGTTGGAAGAGACCTCAGGGGCCAGCCAGACCAACCCCGTTATCCTGCATGGCAGGAAAAGCACCAAACAAGCCCTCCTTGCAGGTGGCCACTCAGCCTCTGCTTACAAACCTCCACCACGCTCCAGGTCAGGAAGTTAGTTCCTAAAGTGGAGGTGAAATAATAATAATAGACAACAAAAGATTGCTCCAGGCACTGCCAGGCAATCATAAAATAAAGAGTTGGAAGAGACCTCATGGGCCATCAAGTCCAACCCCATTCTGCCAAGAAGCAGGAATATTGCATTCAAAGCACCCCTGACAGATGGCCATCCAGCCTCTGTTTCAAAGCTTCCAAAGAAGTGTCAGAGTGAGACCCTCCGGTCTGGCACAGCGAACTTGAGGTTTCCAAAACACACAGACTC
This sequence comes from Anolis sagrei, assembly GCF_037176765.1. Lineage (NCBI taxonomy): Eukaryota > Metazoa > Chordata > Lepidosauria > Squamata > Anolidae > Anolis > Anolis sagrei. Next base: position 10,446,990 of record NC_090027.1, on the reverse strand, counting down.
AATTACCACACAGCATTCTTCTTCGGTTTCAAAAATAATAAGCTTTACTGGAAGCATCTATTTACAGGCGACTACATATTGATGAGGAAAGATGGTGACTGACAAAGTACAGGACTAAACACACAGACAAAGAAACATCCTGCCCTTCGCCTTATCTGTCTTCTAGCTGGTTGACTCCCTTTTGTTCTCAGGACTGTTATCTCAGTCTCAAGGACTTTACTCTCACTGCCTCTAGTGACTACAATTCTAGCACACAGCTGAACATAACTGAATCCATTATTAACACATTGAAAAACATACATAAAATAACTGCAATTATCCTGACAAGAAGGAGCCTCCACCACACTCCGGGGCAGAGAGTTCCACTGCTGAACGGCTCTCACAGTCAGGAAGTTCTTCCTTATGTTCAGATGGAATCTCCTCTCTTGTAGTTTGAAGCCATTGTTCCATTGCGTCCTAGTCTCCAGGGCAGCAGAAAACAAGCTTGCTCCCTCCTCCCTGTGGCTTCCTCTCACATATTTATACATGGCTGTCATGTCTCCTCTCAGCCTTATCTTCTTCAGGCTAAACATGCCCAGCTCCTTAAGCCGCTCCTCATAGGGCTTGTTCTCCAGACCCTTGATCATTTTAGTCGCTAATCAAATGCTAATCAAGGTGGTCAGTTGAAACATTTGCACCTAGCTCCAGCAGACAAGAGTCCTTTGTCCCACCCTGGTCATTCCACAAATATATAAACCCTTTTTTCTAGTTCCAACGGACCTCACTACCTCTGAGAATGCATGCTATAGATGCAGGCGAAACGTCAGGAGAAAATGCCTCTAGGCCATAGCCATATAGCCCGAAAAAACCTACAACAACCCAGTGATTTTGGCCATGAAAGCCTTCGACAATACATTGTTGTGGTTTTTTTCTCTCTCTCTTCTTTCTCACTTTTTTCTTCTAAATGGTTTTTATTTTATTTAACTTTATTTATACCCCGCTACCATCTCCCGAAGGACTCGGTGCGGCTTACAAGAGGCCAAGATCCAACACATCAATAAAACAACAGCATAACAAATACAACAATAAATGAACTCATAAAGCAAAGCAATAAACATTAAAACAATAACAATAAGCAACACCACGACACATTAAAAACTGAGGCCGGGCCAAATGTAATAGATAAATGCATCTAGAATATGGCCATATAGCTCGAAAAAACCTACAACAACCCAGTGATTCCGGCCATGAAAGCCTTCGACAATAATAATAATAATAATAATACTTTTTTTATTTCCCGCTACCATCTCCCCAAGGGACTCAGTTCAGCTTACATGAGGCCGAGCCCACAATACATCAATAAACAAGAGCAATAACAAAAACAATCATTATAATACAATTAATATAAATAATAAACAAATAAAACAATTAACAGTAACACAAGCATTTAAAAACCAATAGCCGGGCCAAATGTAATAATGTAACATTTAAAAAATAATGCTCGGCATGAACAAGGTAGGATATAACTGGTATAGGGTTTTCAAAAAGAGACGTGGGAACGCAGTCAGTCCTAAATCAAAAGTGCATTTTGAGGGCGTATTGCAGAGAGTTTTCCTTATTCTGGGAAGGCACACTGGAACAACCATGTTTTCAGGCTCCTCTTAAAGACTGCCAGAGTTGGGGCTTGCGTAATGTCCTTGGGATGTGAGTTCCAGAGTTGGGGGGCCACCATCGAGAAGGCCCTCTCCCTCATTCCCACCAATTGCGCTTGCGAAGGAGGTGGGAGCACGAGCAGGGCCTCTCCAGATGATCGAAGAGATCGTGTAGGTTCGTACACAGAAATGCGGTCACACATAATAATAATAATAATAATAATAATAATAATAAAAATAATAATAATAATAACAACAACTTTATTTATACCCTGCCACTATCACCCCAAGGGGACTCGGGGCGGTTTACATAAGGCCAAGCCCAGCAATACAATACGTCAATAATAAAACATAGCAATTAAATGGAAGAAATAAAGATAAAAAATACAATACAAAACCATAGTAACTAGCACGTTGACAATATAAAATCGCAACCATTAAACACAGAACAAACATTGTGGGCAGGGCCAATTCTAATAGATCAAAAATTCAAAACACTGTGTGTGACAGGAGTGTAATGTATCTGGACAGGGAATCCAGGGTAAGGTAGAGTGGATTGCACTAACAGGAAAAATAAGGTGCTTCCGAGGGGATTTTGCAAAAATTGGTCAGGTCAGGGGATTATTGTTCATTCATTCAGTGAAGGCACACTGGAACAGCCAAATTTTCAAGCTCTTCCTGAAGACTGCCAGAGTGGGGGCTTGCCTAATATCTTTGGGAAGCCAGTTACAGAGCCAAGGGGCCACCACAGGGAAAGGCCCTCTCCCTCGTCCCCATAAGCCGCACCTGCGGGAGCGAGAGAAGGGCCTCTCCGGATGATGGAAGAGATCGTGTGGGTTCGTAAACAGATATGTGGTCACGCAGTTAGGCGGGTCTCAAACTGTTCAGGGCTTTGTAGGTAAGAACCTGCACCTTGAATTGGGACCGGAAAATGAACGGCAGCCAGTGGAGCTCCTTAAACGCCTTGCAATTTGAATTCATTGCTCCAGGTCCTCGTTACAAGAAGAAGAAAAAACCAAGCCTGCTTCCTTCCTCCTCAATGTGGTTTCCTTTCAAATATTTGATCATAGATTTCATGTCTCATCTCAGTCTTATTTTCTCCAAGCTAAACATACCCAGCTCCCTCAACCTTTCCTCATAGGGAGGCATGGGCAAACTTGGGCCTCCCAAGTGTTTTGGACTGCAACTCCCTCAATTCCTAACAGCCTCAGGCCCTTTCCTTTCCGCCCTCAGCCGCTTAGGGAAGGGGCCTGAGGTTGTTAGAAATTGTGAGAGTTGCAGTCCAAAGCTCCTGGAGAGCCCAGATTTGCTCATGCCTGCTCATAGGGCTTGAGTTTATTGATACCTTCCTCAAATTGTGCCCAGAATCCAAAACAGCCTTATTAAGGAACGCAGAATACAGGGGAATATGGCATCTTTTGATCTTGACACTGTAGTCCCATTGATACAGCCTAGAATCGCATTGGCCTTTTTAGCTGCTGCGTCAGACTGTTGACTCATATTCAACTTGTGGCTCACTAAGACTCCTAGACCCCTTCCACTTGGGGAAGCCATCCTATATATATATGTGCATTTCATTTTTATTGCCTAGATGTCATCACCATCACCCCCCGGTGGCACAGTAGGTCACCCTTGTGCTGGCAGGACTGCTGACCAACAGGTCAGCAGTTCAAATCTGGGGGGAGCAGGTTGAGCTCCTTCTGTCAGCTCCAGCTGTCCATGCGGGGACATGAGAAAAACCTTGTTGTATGCATTTTAATAGTGTTTTATATCTCATTTTAATGATATTTTATCCTGCCTTGAGCTGCAGGGAGAGGCGAGTAATAAATTCATTATTATTATTATTAAGTGGATTTTGGAGAACATTTTTGATCTTCTGCATGCACTGTGATATGGTTTAACTTTTTTCATGTGAAAATATTATGTAGATCTAACATTTGCCCCATGCAGGTAATTAAATTTAAACATTTGATGAGAGAGTTAAGTAGTACACTTAATGTGGCATAACTTGCAGGATCATAGAATAATAGAGTTGGGGATGACTACAATGGCCTCTCAATCCAACCTGTGATCGTGCAGAGTTTATATTCATTTTTTAAAGAAAATTATTTTTACTGTAAATTGGTTGTTTGACTTTAAGAAAAATAAAACAAGGCTACCAAAATCTGTCAACATAGACTTTCAGTGCTTTCAAGGAAGCGTTGTGTATGGTATAACCCTTGGGCATTCTGGGGAAGACAGTAGCATATTTCATCTAGTTTGGCTTTGCATCCAAATGTGGTGTGTTTAATATGGATGAACTTGATTCGGATTTAGACTTTATCAGAGTGAACCCATTGATATCAGTGAGACTGAAATCATGACTGATTTGTATCTGGTACATATGCTGTAAGCCGAACAAGTCTGAATCTAGCATCGCCATTATTTAATTACTGATACAATGCTCTAGTTTGCTGTTCAATTGAAAAGGCTCTTGGAATAGTTTATCAAGGCTGCCATCTCTTGCTGGCCTGGCAAATAAAATAAAAATGTGTGTATTGTATTAACGTGTATAGTGCTGATATTTTAACCGTGTAATGAAGTGGCATTGTGTTGTTATTGTATATTTTTTGTATGTTAACACATGTTGTGAACCGGTCCGAATCCCTCTTTGAAGGTGAGAGGGTCGGTATATAAAACCTTGAAATAAATAAATAAATAAATAATTGCCCTTCAGATGCTGCAAGCATCTTGTTTGACTCAGCCTTCCTTTTCCTCTGAGGAGCCTTGATGATAAAACAGCAAGAGCGAAGCTTCCCGCTTCCAGACATTTGCTGAATTTAGCTCTGTTGCCATGGTTTGGTGAGAAGCACTCTCTGACTCAGCAATGGTCCACTTACAATTCTGTTATCAGGGTTACTTGAAGTGTGCTACAGTTATATATGGAAGTTTGGTTATAAAACTATGATTCAAGAATTGTGTTTAATCACTTTGAAGTAATGATTGTATTTTTGCTTTCATTAGGAGCACTCCCCTTACCCTGCCTATGGCTCTCAGTACTGGAATTCCTCTCCTAGAATGACCTATTCAGGTCCATACCCAGCTGGACCAGAGCTCCAAGGCCAGGTAGAGTTAGAAAGTGTCGTGTTTTGTCTGAGATGTGATTTCTTATGGATTAATTTGATTTCTGATTATGTATTTGTCTGTGGCTGGTGCCTCAATACTAAAAGTAATTACGGATATATACAAGTGGCAGCAATGACTAAAATATAACTTGACAGTATTTTCAGAATGTTTGCACATTGCAGCTGGATATCATGTGGAGGTATTTGGTTGCATTTGTAGCTGTGAAATACTCGAGGAAGTCACACTCTCATCAGAGGAAGACCAAAGCAACCCCCTTCAGAACAAATTAGAATCACTTTAGGGCAGGGGTCCACAAACTTTGTAAACAGAGGGCCAGGTCACAGTCCCTGTTGGAGGGCCAGATTATAATTTGGGGAAAAAAACATGAATGCACACTGCACATATCTTATACACAATACAATAATTAAAATGAAGAACAATGTTAACAAATATAAACTTATTATTTCAATGGGAAGTGTGGACCTGCTTTTGGCTGATGAGATAGGATTGTTGTTGTTGTGTGCTTTCAAGTCGTTTCAGACTTAGGTTGAGCAAGGGCCGGGTAAATGATCTTGGAGGGCTGTATCCAGCCCCCGGGCCTCAGTTTGTGGACCCCTGCTTTAGGGTGTCCATAATTTTGAAAACATTTAAAATCCCACAAGAAGACTTCTAGATGTAGATATGGTCAATTGACACACCTTTCATTGATCCCCATGGAAGAGATAGTGGCAGCAATGCAATCACTGCTAGAGGCAGTTTTGGGTGATTGTTCCTCTCCCCAGAATAGAGAAGAGAGAAGACATATAGCCCACCAGGACCTACAAACTCTGTCAAGCTTTTGAGGACTCTGATAGTTGATGGTGGGAGACTGAAGGGATGAATGGACTACAGGACAAACTCATCAGCTTACCCTGCTGCGTGCAAGTTTGTATACATAACAAGAGTGGGGATTTTCTTCAAGAAAATGTAGTTATAAGAATATAGAATTTGATATTATCATGAATTATCAAAAGGCTTGTGTGTGAAAGATATGCCAATGGATTCTCAAGTTTGTTCTAGTTTAATAACTGCTGCAGATAAGATTGGAAGTCATTTTTAAAATTATCCTCTTTTTGTTTTATTTTTCCTATTTGCATTTGCCATTCTGATCTGTCTTTTTAATTTTGTTTATATGTTCCTGTTGTGCTATTTTATATAGTTTTTCATATAATCTATATAAATAAAAATGTAATGTTCATTTGTGGGATTAACATAACTCAAAAACCACTGGATGAATTGACACCAAATTTGGACACAATACACCTATCAGGCCATCAAGTGACTGTCACTCATAAAAACACTGAAACACACAGTGGAAGGGACTAAAAAGCCAAAAAACAAAAAATACATTACAACACATGTGCAAAACCCCATATATATACAAATATACATATATACACAAATATATACACACACATATGTGCATATATGCACACACAAAACACATACTGGCCACAGCAATGCGTGGCAGGGGACAGCTAGTTTTAAATAAAATTATAAATTTTCTAAATAGGCATACAAGAAAAAGCCTGAAAGCATTGTTACTTGTACAGTATTTGTCACCACTAGAGGGCATTCTTTGAACAGTAAACAATTGGTTGCGAAGGTTTTTCACATTTATAACCATCATAATGCTAAGTACAGAGCAAGAGGGACCTAACCTTATAGGCTCGAAGTGTAAACTGTCAGCATCAGTTAACTAACTCATAACTCAGAATTGAGAATGTCTAATGGAGAGAAGCAGCAAATCCTTCTCAGATGCATAACTATAGACAGCAAGACCTTGCATTTTTCTAGGCTACTCTTAATTGGAAAGCTGAACAATCTAGAAATGCATAGCAGTGTCTCCAGAGAGTCTATCCATTAACCTCAGAATGCTATAGGAGTCATTTTGTCTTGTTGACATCCTAACTAACATCTTGTCCCAAACTTGCAAAGATATAATACTTCTCTATTTAATGTGATCAGATTTGACGTGGTGCAGTTATTGGGTAAGTGGGTTTATTAACAAAAGACGCACAGCAGAGCAAATTAGCAACAGCATGATTTAGCACCAATAGTCCAAAATGATAAAAAGAAAAAAAATACACAGACTAATGTTATATCTTCCATAGGAGACTTTTCTTTATAGTAAAATAATATGGTTGCACTATTTGCAAAAACAAGGTTTCCATAACACGAACAAAGTTCTTTATACTTCCTTCTTTGCTTCCACGCTGGGCTTCTTTCTCATGCAGATAAACAACTTCGCTCTCACAGAACCTCCTCTCACACCAAACTTGCACAGGAGCTTTATACACAGCAGCCATCACACTGGAGCTTCACCCACAATGACCTTCAACCTGAGGCATCTCTCACAGAATCTTCTCACACCAGGCCTTCTCACACTGAGGCCTTCTCACACTGAGGACTCCCTCACACTTAGGCCTATCTCACACTGAGGCTTTTCTCCCACAGAGACTTCTCACAGACGGAAGCGAACTAACACTGAGGCCTTTTATACTGAGGCCTACCTAACACACTGAGGCTTTTCTCCCACAGAGACCTCTCACACACTGAGGGCTACCTCAGACTGGGAGCTACTAAGCTACAGGCACACCTGCTTATATTGAACTACAGATTTTGCTGAGTCATTGTCTCCATTTAACCCTTTCATTGTTTGACTCACATTTTTGGAATTAAATATATCTGGTAAATGTTTAATTCTGACAGCAGTCTCCCTTCTCGTTTCCAGGGGATTGATCCTTCCTATACTAATGGTGTTTATGGCACACCGTACTCCACTTCTGGGACAGGGCAACCATATCCCAACCTTCCACAGTCAAACACATACTATTCCTCAGGGCATCCTCATGCCCCTTATTCTACAGAGTCTTCCAACACATATAGATCCCCATCACCAGCTTACAACTGGAACTATCCTCCACCAGACTGCCAAGCTGACTGCTCCATGGTAAGGAGACAAGTATCAGGATACCCTCCACCACCGGTAAGTATCTAATGTGCACTGTTAACACAGTTCCTAATAGCTGAGATGATAAGCCATAAACTGGAACATCTTTCTGTTCTGTATTTGAACCTCCCCATCAACAATCCTAAACATTCTTAGTCTTATGACAAATTTTTACATTCATTATAGTCATGCTTACCCAGATCCAAAGGGCATTTGCTTATGTTTGAGGCATATTTTAAAAATCAGTATATGCCCTAAAGCCCCAAAGATGCTGAAGGTATGTTTAATATTGCAACAGGTTTGGAATGTTGGGAGAAAGGGGATTGGTAACTATGCAGCGGGAGGAAGGGTTGACAACACTTTGCATGCAGTTCTGTCCTATTCATTGGGAAGATGGTTCACAGCGAGATATCCAGTGTAAACAGTCATGAAGAATTCCACCTACATTTTGCTAGATTAGAGGCATTAGGAGGTTCTCAACCTTCCTAATGCCATGACCCCTTAATACACTTCCTCATGTTATGGTGACCCCCCCAACCATAAATTATCTTCATAACTGTCATTTTGCTGCTGTTATGAATCGTAATGTAAATATTTGGTATGCAGGATGTACATTCATTCACTGGACCAAATTTGGCACAAATACCCAATACATCCAAATTTGAATACTGATGGGGTTGTGGGGGGGATTGATTTTATCCCCTGGGAGTTGTGGTTGCTGGGATTTATAGTTCACCTACAATCAAAGAGGATTCTGAACTCCACCAATGACGCAATTGAACCAAACTTGGCACACAGAACTCCCATTACCAACAGAAAATACTGGAAGGGTTTGGTGGGCATTGACCTTGAGTTTTGAAGTTACAGTTCACCTCCATCCAGAGAGCACTGTAGACTCAAACAATGATGGAACTGGACCAAACTTGATATGAATACTCACTATGCCCAAATGTAAACACTGGTGGAGATTTTGGGGGGGGGGGGGTGTAGACTTAACATTTGGGAATTGTAGGTGCCAGGATTTATAGTTCACTTACAGTCAAAGAGCATTTTGAACCCCACCAATGATGGAATTAAATCAACACTTGATACCCAATATACCCAAATTTAAATATGGATGGGGGTGGGTGGGAGAGATTGACTTGGATTCTTGGGAGTTGTAGTTCACCTACAACCAGAGACACTGCGACCTCCACCAACGATGGATCTGGACCAAACTCGGCACACAGAACCCTCATGACCAGCTTCACCTACTGGAGGGCTTTGAGGGGACTGACCCACCATAATGGGAGCTGTAGTTGATCCTTCAGCCAGAGACCACACGGACTCCACTGATGATGCATCTAGAGAGAAAACTTGCCCAACATGACAAACTTGAGGTATTGAGGGAGTTTCAGGGGGATAACTTGGCATTATGTGAGTTGTAGACCATTGAAGAGCATTCTGAATCCTACCAATGATTGAATTGGGTCAAACTTCCCACACAGAACTCCCATGACCAACAGAAAATACTGTTTTCTGATGGTCTTTGGCGACCCCTCTGACACCCCCTTGCGACCCCTCCAGGGATCCCGACCCCCAGGTTGAGAAACACTGCACTAGGGGACTTCCTTCTGAAAATATGCTTAATATTTCATTAGTTTGCATGTTCCTGTTGGTTGACCAAAGAAGAAAGTGTGTCTGTTTTCCTTATTCCTGTAGCCGCAAGGGTTTCCGGTGCCGCCCTATCCATATGGAGATTGCAATCGCAGCATTCCACAGCAGCGCCCCCCACCGCCACCGCCGCCACCACCTTCCCAGCCAAGACAACAGGATCCGACTTGGAGACCACCTGGAATGTATGGAGCACAACCTCCATATGGCTGGTCTGCAGCCTCAACAGGAAATGGGAATAGATACCTTGCAGAATCTTCTCCTCCATGGCCTCCTTGTGGCACGTGTGGCTTGCATTCTCCAAATAATAATGCAAAGGTATGTTTTAGCCACTTTAAGTCCTCTTTGGGGGACATAAAGCAGGGTATAAATAAATACATAAATAATTGTGCATAGTGCTCAGGTTGCTTAGCTCCATTCATTCTGTCCTCTGGTCTACTGGAAAAAAACCTTGCTTCAATCACTGTTAAGCAACTTTATATAATATTAAGCAACTTTTTGTGATGTTTCTATGATTCTTCCTAATTTAGGTGTACTCTCACTTAGGAAAGAAATGACACAGGAAATATCCTATTTAAAAGGGTATTTGTCCTGTATGAGAGGATATCTATCTTTAAAGCCTTATGCTTACGTTTTAAAAATAGGAGAAAAAATGAAATTCTAAAATTAATAAATTTGTGAAGGTTAATTATGATCCTTTGATACTGAGAGTTGAACAAAATACTAAATAGAAGGTAGGGATTGCTGTGGTTAGCAAGCTTATCTGCGGATAAAATTGCCCTTATAATTGACGAATCAGTGGCTGAGAAGGTAGTCTTTAATCTTAGGATAGTAACATCCCCTGGTCAAGCTCATACAATGTAATTACACTGTTCAATGTAGAAAACGTTTCGGGCCTGAAAATAGTTGTTCTTTTATGATTTTGGGGTGCTGAAAACGAAAATGACATTTAAAAATGTATATTGGCTCTAGTTTTTATGATATAAGCAGTCACGTGATCACGTATGGTTGAAAAAATGCATGTTGCGACTTACACTATGGAAGATTCTAGAAAGTTGCAGGCCTGAAAATAGCTGTTCTTTTATGATTTTGGGGTGCTGAAAACGAAAATGACATTTAAAAATGTATATTGGCTCTAGTTTTTATGATATAAGCAGTCACGTGATCACGTATGGTTGAAAAAATGCATGTTGCGACTTACACTATGGAAGATTCTAGAATACTCTAGAAAGTTTGATGACGCAGTATTAGTGCCGTGTGCAAAAGCCAGAAAGCCCTATATAAGGCCAGACTTTTGAACGGTGAGGGTCAGTCAGTTGAAGACTGAGACAGTATCGTTAAACATCGTTTGACATTGTTCTTTTTACTGTAGTGATCCCTCCTCGCACGTGTGTAAATAAAGCACTATGGAAAAAAGATATCAAGGCCAATGGACTCCCGTCAATGCTGTCAGACTCCTGCTGGAGCATTGGAAGAGGGAATCCTTTCCTTGAATACAAAAGAAAAGTCAAGAGAAGCAAACAGGATAAAAACTAAAGTCACGATTAAAGCGACATTTAAACTTTCAGACTTTTCAACTGCATTAGGCCTACTAATATAGTTTCTTGCTGCACAAACATAAACAATAGATTAATTAAATAAATATTTCCCATGTATAAACTATTGGCAATATAATTTGACTAAAATTTAGTAAATATTCACAGTTTATATACATGCAGTAAGGTTAGGCGCATTATCATAATATTAACGAATTACCTATTGTGGAGAAAACTGAAATAGCTGTTGCATAAAAACCAGAGCCAATTAACACATTTAATTGTTATATTTGAATTCGGCATGTTAAATTTATTAAGAAACGGCACATTTCGTTTCCGTAACTGAGAAAAACTGAAAATTTGTAGAACAGTGTTATCACAGGCATTTCTACAGCAATAATGTATTACAAGACAAAAGAAATACAGGGGAAACTGAATGAAACTGAAGATGATTGCACAGATTTAATATATGGGATAAATTGAATTAAAAGGTGACAAGTCCTAATACAGCAACAAAACACACAATATTATTATTATTATTATTATCTTTATTTGTACCCCGCGAGCATCTCCCGAAGGACTCGATGCGGCTTACACAGGCCGAAGCCACAAAACACAATACAATAGAGAACATAACAAGCAATAACAAAGCAAATCAAAAGCAAAAGCAAATCAAAATCAAAAATTGGCAAGACAGCAATAACAATACATCAAGACATATTAAAACTGGTTCGGCTGGCGAGAGGGTACAGGTTAAAAGTGCTGAAATGATAGGAGGGGCGTGGGATTAAAGTACGGTGTGCAGTAATGTTAATTGTGCTAAAGTGCTACTAGGACTTGGGATGGGGATTCTTAATCCGGGAAGGCACAACGGAACAGCCAGGTTTTCAGGTTCCTTCTGAAAACTGCTAGAGTGGGGGCCTGTCGGAGATCTTTTGGAAGGGCGTTCCAGAGTCGGGGGGCCGCCACGGAGAAGGCCCTGTCCCGTGTCCCCACCAAGCGCGCTTGCGACGTGGGTGGGATCACGAGCAGGGCCTCCCCAGAAGAACGAAGCGAGCGTGTGGGTTCATAAATGGATATATGGTCACGCAGGTAGGGTGGTCCCAAACCGTTTAGAGCTTTGTAAGTGAGCACCTGCACCTTGAATTGGGCTCGGAAGATGAATGGCAGCCAGTGGAGCTCCCTAAACAGAGGGGTAGACCTCTCTTGATAATGAGCTCCAGTTAGCATCCTAGCTGCTGCCCGCTGAACCAGTTGCAGTTTCCGAGCCGTCTTCAAGGGCAGCCCCACGTAGAGCGCATTGCAGTAATCCATTCTAGAGGTGACCAAGGCGTGGACCACTCCGGCCAGGTCAGCCTTCACGAGGTATGGTCGCAGTTGGCGCACGAGTCTCAGTTGCGCAAAAGCCCTCCCGGATACCGGATATTAGCAGCATGCCATAGTCCTTCAACCATAGGAGAAAATACAGGGTTCATAAATGTTATCCAGTGTTAGATACACAAATTGTGTATCTAATTGTGTATTGCATATTGTGTATCTAATTGGGTATTGCCTACACAGTATACTAGAAAGAAAACAGGTCAGTGGAACACCAGGAGCTTTACTATTTACAGATAGTGTACTTCAGGATAAATTGGCATTCCTTATATGCTAAGAAACTTACCAGCACGGTAAATCCTGTTCTGAAAATTAAGAAGTTTTATGCCAAAGAATGTCTGTGTTAATCCATGATCACAATGTAAAAACTGCTGGTTTCATTTGTCCTGGAAATAAGCATGCATGCAGTTGTATCACAACAAAGTTGGTGGAATATATGTGAAGATTAAGTTATACTTAATCTACTCTTTGATCTGGGAAGCAATTTATAATTTGCTGCTTCAATAGTTATTAATCTTATGTAGGATATTGGCTTTCACAATTTTTAAATGTTGAAATTGTGCAGTTAGGATGTCTGACTTCTTCCACATTTGATGAAGCTCTTGATTCCAGAATTATTTTTAGAAGGTATTATTTATGTATCTTAAACTTGAGTTTCCCAAGTTGTGGTGCCCTTTCCTTAAAGCAGTGGTTCCCAACCTATGGATCTCCAGTGGTCCCCAAGAACTAAAATATGGCCCATGGCCTCACCATTACTAGACACTTGCCACAAAACCACAAGGCGACGAGAGCAACTGGTGTCGCGAAATCCTCTTATAATGCTGAGGCAGCAGGGATGTCAGGAGGGGAGAGGCTGACTACCTAAAAAAGATTACTACTACATCAGCTCTAGGTTATTAAAGATGGTTTTCTGTGGGCAAGCAGATGGCAACTACTGGATAGCATATGTTCTGTATCCGAAACTAGAGCTGATGTGGTCTATCCAATGTGGTCTACCCCAAATAACCAAACCAAATCTAAAGTTGACCAAAAACCAATTTTGTACTAATGTTGGAGAGTGGTCAAAGTGGCCTCTGATCATAAAAGGTTGGGAACCACTGTCTTAAAGAGAGAGTATTAGTGGACAAATGTGTTGTTTGTCCTCTAATCTTCAGTGCTGTTGATCTGCTTCCATTGAAAGCTAAAGCAAATCAGTAGTGCAGTGTTTCTCAACCTTCCTAATGCCACGACCCCTTAATACAGTTCCTCGTGTTGTGGTGACCCCCAACCATAACATTATTTTCATTGCTATTTCATAACTATAATTTTGCTACTGTTATGAATCATAATGTAAATATCTGACACCCAGGGTGTATTTTCAGTCACTGGACCAAATTTGGCAAAAATACCCAATATGCCCAAATTTGAATACTGGTGGGGTTGGGGGGATTGATTTTGTCATTTGGGAGTTGTAGTTGCAGGGATTTATAGTTCACCTACAATCAAAGAGCATTCTGAACTCCACCAACAATGGAATTGAACCAAGCTTGGCACACAGGACTCCCATGACCAAGAGAAAACACTAGAAGGGTTTGGTGGGCATTGACCTGGAGTTTTGGAGTTGTAGTTCATCTACATCCAGAGAGCACTGTGGACCTGAAGAATGATAGATCTGGACCAATCTTGGCGCAAATACTCAATATGCCCAAATCTGAACACTGGTGGCGTTTGGGGAAATAGACCTTGCCATTTGGGAGTTGTAGACACTGGGATTTATAGTTCACCTACAATCAAAGAGCATTCTAAACCCCACTAACGATAGAATTGGGCCAAACTTCCCAATCCCATGACCAACAGAAAATATTGTGTTTTCTTATGGTCTTTGGCGATCCCTCTGATATCCCCTTGTGACCCCCCCCCCCCAGAGGTCCCGACCCCCAGATTGAGAAACACTGCAGTAGTGAGTGTTCTATGTCAAGTTGGCTCTTCTGAAATAATGTTATTTCTATGGAAGCCCTAAAATAACTTTCTTCTTTAAAATACATTGTTGTTCAAGTTTCTTGTCTTCTTGTTTTAGTCTATATCTCAAAACCTGAGTTTATTTGGACATTTTGCAAAGGGCTGTAGTCCTCCCCAACTGTTTTGTTTTGTGTATTGTCGAAGGCTTTCGTGGCCGGAATCACTGGGTTGTTGTAGGTTTTTCCGGGCTATACGGCCATGTTCTGGAGGCAATTTTTCTCCTGACGTTTTGCCTGCATCTATGGCAAGCATCCTCTCTTGTGGGAAGACCCTCTCTCGTGGAGGGCCACCCAGTTAGGATTCGCTGGTCTAGCTGCCCAGAGGGATTCCCTTGCTGTCGCTGGGGGGACGTCAAGAGGAGTGGTAGTTCTCATAAAGTTTTCCATGATTTGAGTCTACTGGGAGGAGGCTGGTAACCATGTAGTGGGTGGCTTGCACAGTGTTCAACCTTGTTTCACTCACATTTAGCAACAACTTCCTGTCGCACATCAGGGAGGGCAATGCCAGCTAGGTTGTAAAGTTTATCAACAGGTGTAGGTTTAAGACATCCCGTGATTATTCTGCATGTTTCATTCAATGCTATGTTCACCTGCTTTGCATGGGCAGACCTATGCCAAGCAGGGCAGGCATACTTGGCAGTTGAGTAAGACAAGGCCAGAGCTGATGTTCCTCACTACCTCTGAGGATGCTTGCCATAGATGCAGGCGAAACGTCAGGAGAAAAATTGCCTCCAGAACATGGCCATATAGCCCGGAAAAACCTACAACAACCCACTGTTTTGTTTTGTTTACGCTCAACATGGTTCCATGAATATTTTGTACCTCAGTTATTTTCTATCAGTTGGAAAGTTGTCACCGCTGCTGATCAGAATGCTTATTTGTTGATAGATGTGCCTTGCATAGCCCTCTTCTTTTACCAGATCCATGTATTGTTGCTGGCTCAGGCAGCAAACATGTTCATGTGAAGCAGAGAACATTTAATCTGTGACGTTTCTGGTGTTCTTTCAATGGAACTGGCCGTGAGCTGTCAAATTATGCAGTTGGGATTCAAGTCAGTTGGGTTATGGCACATTGTGATGTCATTCTGACAGAGTTCATAATGCAGGGCCTGTCTTGAATGGCTTTGAATGCCTAGACCTTTTTGCACTGACATCTTGAGCATGCAGACCTTATTGATGCACAGAGAGGCAGCCTGGCAGTATTGCCTGCCTAGCGGTCTGCTTCCACACAACCTTTGACACAGGATGGAGGGTAATGGAAGTGTTAAGAGTTGAGCTCGATATTGAAATCTCTTTTTCTCCTTTAGGAGTCGTATAATCAGCTGGAGCAAGGAACTAACCAGCACAGCTACTACCCAGAAGCCAATCACGTGCCTTCTGGGACCATGAATGATTACAAGTCTGCTCCACTCGAAACTAAGCCATCTGCTTCCAACCCCAAAGTGCAGTATAGTGCGGAGCCCCAGCTGTATGAGAATGTACATAGGAAACAAGCTGCAATTGACCACGGACAGGGTTCGAACACTAGGGTGCAGCCTTCATTAGAAACACTTGACCTGCACCCTGGGATTCAAAAGGTTTTACAAGTGATGGAAGGGATTGAGCAACTGGAGGAAGAGGTGGATGAGTTCGTTGGGAAAAAAACAGACAAGGACTACTGGTTGCTGGAGGAAATGTTGACCAAAAAGTTATTGGAGCTGGACTCTATAGAGACAGGCGGTCAGGACAATGTGCGGCAGGCAAGAAAAGAGGCTGTTCACAGAATCCAGGCAACACTGGAAGAACTAGAAAGGAAAGGGCTTTAAAAGCAAGCTGTAGTCCTGAGGCCCGGTCCTGGCATGCTCAAAGATCTCCGGTTTTCTTTTTGACAATACAGAGCAATATGCAGGGACTGGCATTTTGATTTTCAGTTATGCGGCACGCGTTGGATACGACTGAAGATGTCAGACCCAAAGTCTTAGTTTGGTGATTCTACCAATGAATGTAGAGGAAGGAATTAGGAAGCCCTAATTCTCTGAAGCTGTAGTAACCTCCATGGACAACTGTTTCTCCAGCACCAGGCATGTAAAAACATTGGTGGAAAGGACATTTTGATACCAGTATCTGCATCCTTAGAGAAATCTCTTGAAGTGCCGAGGATTTCTACAGCTGAGTTACCTTTCAAATGTCATATGGTGTGAAGACATTTCAGTTGCAACATAATGCCAGTAAACCCAGGACTACAGTCTTTTTTGCTGCTTCTCTTGTGTATTACTTACCGCTCTCTCTCATTTTGTCACAAAAAAAATGTGTAGTGTTTTGTACCTTTCCAGGGCACATTCAGTTCAAACGTAGCCATACTGATAAATCAATCAGTAGCACAATCAAAGCCAGTATATTTTTCATGGTATTTCTCTCCACCTGTTATATCATGCAGATATAATATAGTTCTTCTCATTAGGTAGCCAAAAGGGATCCAGAAGATATTAGACTATTGCAGCTTGCAACTAATGAACAGATTAGGTTTGCAGTCTTTGAGGATAAATGCTTTTTACTGGGATGTCACTTCATACATTGCATTTTTTTGTATTCACTTTTATTTGTGTAACTGATGACTTTATATGATGGGCTCTGCTGATCTGTAATGGGATAGATAAGGTTACTGTTCTTTAATCTTCAGCTTCTTGCAAAGTGGTCCTTGTTTCAAAAGGCAAGAAATAAATCTCTCGGAGTTTCAAAGAAGCTTTCAAATAACAGCTGATCATTAAAATGTTAACTTGGGCATTAAAAGTGTCTTGAGTGACCAACTTGATATGACATATATAGTACTGTATTTTTTTCAATTCTAAGTTAAACTATAAGCATCTCTAAAACTGGGGTGTGTCTTAGAATTGCAGGTGTATCTTATACATTTTTGTTGTTGGTGGTGGTCCCAAAATTAGGGTGCATCTTACAATCGATGGTGTCTTACAATTGAAGAAATAGGGTTGATGGGATCACAACTTATGTATTGTATACTTGCTTCCATTTGTTCACTGTGCCTTTAGTAAGAGACATATGTCCTCCCTATAATACTCAGCCATTGACCAAATTTAGAAAACCATTCTGTGTTTCAGAATTCTTATTTGGGATAAACAGCCTTGGGGAGATAGGGTGGGTTATAAATAAAGTATATTATATTATTATTATAATATATATTATTATTATTATTATTATTATTATTATTACATTTACAGGTAAACTTACAGATATACAGTACCTGTTATCTGCGCTTCTGACAAAGAAGCCCCTTTTTCCAAATTGTTTTATATCCTTTTAGTCTCCCTTTTCATCTCTGTCTCAGTGGTTCTCAACCTGTGAGCCCCCGGTGGTGCAGTGGGTTAAACCGCTGTGCAGGCCGGACTGAAGACCGACAGGACACAGGTTCGAATCCTGGGAGAGGTGGATGAGCTGCCTCTATCAACTCCAGCTCCTCATGCGGGGACATGAGAGAAGCCTCCCACAAGGATGATTTTTTAAAAAACATCAAATCATCCAGGCGTCCCCCTGGGCAACGTCCTTGCATACGGCCAATTCTCTCACATCAGAAGCGACTTGCAGTTTCTCAAGTCGCTCCTCACACACACAAAAACAAAACAAAAAAACCCCTGTGAGTCTTCAGGTGTTGTGGCCTACCAACTCCCAGAAATCCCAGCCAGTTTGCCGGCTGTTAGGATTTCTGGGACTTGAAGGCCCAAACATCTGGGGTCCCACAGGTTGAGAACCACTGCTCTATCTGGACATTTTTAGAAGCACATCAGTAGTGGGAAGATAGTGAAGACGACATGGGATGGAAACAGATTCTGAGAGTTAAATACTAGCAGAATCTCTGCAGTAAACAAAAGTAAAACTTAAGCTGAGAAAGAATGAGATTCTAGTATAGCCAACTATATTGTAGCTGCATGTGCTGTTCCCTACAGGAAAGGCGAACAGCAGCTGACCCAGAACCCCTTATTAAGCATGCATGAACCAGGTAATCTCAATATCTTGAAAACATGGAGCTGCAAAAGTCTGTTAAGGCTTCTTTTCCTTCCTCTTTGAAAGGGAAAACATTGAACACCTTTTTTAGAAAGTCGGGTTAGCTGTTTTGTGGCGTTTCCTATACTTGTTTGCTCTAATTTATAAACCAGCCTGCCCTGTCTGTAGTTTTGCACTTTAGGAAAAAGTGATGTGGTGAATTCTATAGATCTCATGAGACACAGTGGCAAACAATTGTAGCTACACCATAATTCATGTACAACCACAACTAACAAGATTTTCAGTTTTCATAACACTGTTCAAATGAAACAACATTATCCTGTAGGCTTTTATCTCATGGTCCCCATTCCTCCTCTCCCCCGCAAGTATTCTTTCTAAATAGTGTAATTACTGTGACTAAATGTACCAAAGCTCCCTCTACCAGTCAGTGGCTTATGTATTTTCATGTGCTAGAAAAGGAACCCTCAGTGGCTTAATGGGTTAAACCAGTGGTTCTCAACCTGGGGTCCCCAGATGCTTATGGCCTTCTACTCCCAGAAATCATAACAGCTGGTAAACTGCCTGGGATTTCTGGGAGTTGTAGGCCAAAAATATCTGGGGACCTCAGGTTGAGAGCCATTGTGCCAGCAGGATTGCTGACCAATAGGTCACCAGTTCAAATCTGAGGAGGAGGTAGGAGGGCTTTGTAGGTAAGAACCTGCACCTTGAATTGGGATGTTGAAGTTACCTGGTTCACGCATGCTTAATAAGGGTTTCTGGGTCAGCTGCTGTCCACCTTTCCTGTAGGAAACAGCACATGCAGCTCCAATATAGTTGGCTATAGTAGAATCTCATTCTTTCTCAGCTCAAGTTTTACTTTTGTTTACTGAAGAGATACTGCTAGTATTTAACTCTCAGAGTCTGTTTTCCTCCCACGTCTTCTTCACTATCTCTCTACTACTGATGTGCTTCTAAAAATGTCCAGATAGAGCAGTGGTTCTCAACCTGTGGATCCCCATATCTTTTGGCCTTCAACTCCCAGAAATCCAAACAGCTGGTAAACTGGAGGGGATTTCTGGGAGTTGTAGGCAAAACACCTGAGGACCCCCGCAGGCCGAGAACCATTGATTTAAGGGATTCTTATATGTTCTGTCTAAGGATTTCTAGTATCTCCATTACAGCCAAAGAAAGTTGACCATAGAGTTGGTCTGCAGGACTTCGAGCAGGCATGGGCAAACTTTGGCCCTCCTAGTGTTTTGGACTTCAACTCCCACAATTCCTAACAGCCGGTAGGCTGTTAGGAATTGTGGGAGTTGAAGTCCAAAACACCAGAAGGCCCAAAGTTTGCCCATGCCTGACTTAGAGACCTGCAGACCAACTCTGTGGTCAACTTTCTTTGGCTGTAATACTGCTTTGCCTGACTTAATGAAATCCATTAATACTCCAAAGTCAAAACTCACAAATATGAAGGGTCAAACCTACACTGATAAGTATTCCCAGGGTAGCAGCCTACATCTGTGCGAAACAGCAATCGACATCTATCATCTCCATCAGTAATACATAACATTTGGAAATCTTTAGTCATTCTAAATTATAATTAATACAAAGCAGCCAGCACTCATGTAGTTTTCTTTGTGTGAATTGTGTTATGTAAGTGAGCAGAAACATGAAGGATTATAATAACGGTAATACTATTCTAGAACTTTACATTTATTTAGGTCATCAGATTAATTTGTCCAAAATAGCTTAGGAGGGAAAGTATTAACATTAGATTAGGGATTTGGTGTTTTTTTGCCAAAATACAGCCATGCTCTCTCCATCCCATCCCAATCGGAATGTACTTTCATTTACTACATTCTGTGTTAAGGCCTTTGCTCCATTTTATGTCCCACTGGAAGAGTTTGTTGCAATTCTCTCCTGCCTTTATGCTTTTCAGAAAATAGTGTGGAAAATTATTTCTTGGAAATTGAAGGGGATATATATATATATATATATATACACACACACACATACATACTAGCCATCCCCTGCCATGCGTTGCTGTGGCCCACATGGGGGTTCTGTGTGGGAGGTTTGGCCCAATTCTATCGTTGGTGGGGTTCAGAATGCTCTGTGATTATAGGTGAACTATAAATCCCATCAACTACAACTCCCAAATGTCAAGATTCTATTTTTCCCAAACTCCACCAGTGTTCACATTTGGGCATATCGAGTATTCCTGTAGAGTTTGGTTCAGATCCATCATTATTTGAGTCCACAGTGATCTCTGGATGTAGGTGAAATACAACTCCAAAACCAAAGGACACTGCCCACCAAACCCCTCCAGTATTTTCTGTTGGTCATGGGAGAACTGCGTGCCAAGTTTGGTTCAATTCCATCGTTGGTGGGATTCAGAAAGCTCTGTGATTGTAGGTGAACTATAAATCCCAGCAACTACAACTCCCAAATGTCAAGATTCTATTTTTCCCAAACTCCACCAGTGTTCACATTTGGGCATATTGAGTATTCCTGTAGAGTTTGGTCCAGATCCATCATTGTTTCAGTCCACAGTGCTCTCTGGATGTAGGTGAACTACAACTCCAAAAACAAAAGGACACTGCCCACCAAACCCTTTCAGTATTTTCTGTCGGCCATGGGAGTTCTGTGTGCCAAGTTTGGTTCAATTCCATCGTTGATGGAGTTCAGAATGATCTTTGATTGTAGGTGAACTATAAATCCCAGCAACTACAACTCTCAAATGAGAAAATCATAAATTTTTGAGTGATGGTCACTCCTTGTGTTGTGAGACGTTTTGTTGCCAAATTTGGTGTGATTTCGTTCATTGGTTCTTTTGTTTTTAAGGTACTCATTATGCACAGAGCATGTTTATATATATAGATATCCCTGGAAATTAAAGGGGATATATATATATTGTATTATTTCAGATCTTGGAAACATCAGCAATATATATATGTGTGTGTGTGTGTGTGTGTTGCTGATATTTCCAAGATCTGAAATAATACAATTTGTATTGAACATACAAGGTCTAACAACCACAAGCTGCTAGAACAGTGTCTCTCAACCTTCCTAATTCCGCAACCCGTTAATCCAGTTCCTCATGTTGTGGTGACCCCCCAACCATAAAATTATTTTAGTTGCTACTTCATAACTCTAATTTTGCTACTGTTATGAATTGTAAATATCTGATTTGCAGGATGTATTTTCATTCACTGAACCAAATTTGGCACAAATACCCGATACACCCAAACTTGAATACTGGTGGGGTTGTGGAGGGAGGTTGATTTTGTCATTTGAGAGTTGTAGTTGCTGGGATTTATCGTTCTCCAACAATCAAAGAGCATTCTGAACTCCACTAAACTTGGCACGCAGAACTCCCATGACCAACAGAAAATACTGGAAGGGTTTGGTGGGCATTGACCTTGAGTTTTGGAGTTGTAGTTCACCTACATCCAAAGAGCACTATGGATTCAAACAATGATGACCCTGGACCAAACTTAGCATGAATACTCAATATACCCAACTGGAACACTAGTGGAATTTGGGGGAAATATATCTTGACATTTGGGAGTCATAGTTGCTGGGATTTATAGTTCAGCTACAACTAAAGAGCATTCTGAACAACACCAATGATAGAATTAGGCCAAACTTCCCACACAGAATCCCCATTTGGGGCTGGAGGGATTCGCTGATGCAAGACTCCCTCCAGCCTCGCATGCTGTCCCGGGCCCACACATGATCACCACGCTGATATGCACTGAGCACACCTACTCTCTCCTCTATCATTGGTGGGGTACAGAATGCTCTTTGATTGGAGATGACCTATAAATCCCAGTAACTACAACTCTGAAATGTCATGGTCTATTTCCCCCAAACTCCATCTGTATTCAGATTTGGGGATATGGGTTGTTCATGCCAAGTTTGGTCTAGATCCTTCATTGTTTGAGTCCACAGTGCTGTCTGGATGTAGGTGAACTACAACTCCAAAATTCAAGGTCAATGCCCACCAAACCCTTCTAGTATTTTCTGTTGGTCATGGGAGTACTGTGTGCCGAGACTGTCTTGGACAGCAATGGCTCCCAAAGTGACCCATTTAAGGTGGAATCCGGGATCAAACAGGGATGTGTTATTGCCCCAACTTTATTCTCCATCTTCATTACTATGATACTTCACCTTGTTGACGGGAAGCTTCCCACCGGAGTGGAAATCATCTGTCAGACAGATGGCAAGCTGTTCAACCTCAATAGACTGAAACCCAAAACCAAGGTTACAACAACATCTGTTATAGAACTCCAGTATGCTGATGACAATGTCGTCTGTGCACATTCAGAAGAAGATCTACAAGCCACTCTAAACACCTTCGCAGAAGCATACACGAAGCTTGGCCTGTCACTGAACATCGAGAAAACCAAAGTGCTGTTCCAGCAGTCACCAGCCATCCCCTCCCCAATGCCAGAGATACAACTTAATGGTGTAACATTAGAAAATGTGGACCATTTCCGCTACCTTGGCAGCCACCTCTCCACCAAAGTCAACATCAACACAGAAATACAACACCGCCTGAGCTCTGCGAGTGCAGCATTTTCCCGAATGAAGCAGAGAGTGTTTGAGGACCGGGACATCCGTAGGGAGACCAAGATGCTTGTTTATAAAGCTATTGTCCTCCCAACCCTGCTCTATGCCTGCAAAACGTGGACTGTCTACAGACGTCACATGCAAATCCTGGAACGATTCCATCAGTGCTGCCTCCGGAAAATCCTGCAAATATCTTGGGAAGACAAGCGGACAAATGTCAGCGTGCTGGAAGAAGCAAAGACCACCAGCATTGAAGCGATGGTCCTCCAATATCAACTCCGCTGGACCAGCCATGTTGTCCGGATGCCTGACCACCGTCTCCCAAAGCAGTTGCTCTACTATGAACTTAAGAATGGAAAACGGAATGTTGGTGGACAGGAAAAGAGATTGAAAGATGGGCTCAAAGCCAACCTTAAAAACTGTGGCATAGACACTGAGAACTGTGAAGCCCTGTCTCTTGACCGCTCCAGCTGGAGGTCAGCTGTGACCAGCAGTGCTGCAGAATTCGAGGAGGCACGAGTGGAGGGTGAAAGAGAAAAACGTGCCAGGAGGAAGGCGTGTCAAGCCAACCCCGACCGGGACCGCCTTCCACCTGAAAACCAATGTCTTCACTGTGGGAGAAGATCTGGGTCAAGAATAGGGCTCCACAGCCACCTACAAACCCACAAAAATAGTCATCAAGGAAGACCATCTTACTCGTCCAACGAGGGATCGCCTAAGTCAAAGACTGTGTGCCAAGTTTGGTTTTAATTCCATCATTGGTGGAGTTCAGAATGCTCTTTGATTGCAAGTAAACTATAAGTCCCAGCAACTACAACTCCCAAATGACAAAATCATTTTTTTGAGTGATGGTTACTCCTTGGGTTAGTAGGTGTCTTGTGGCCAAATTTGGCGGCAATTCATCTAGTGGTTTTTGAGTTGATGTCATTCAATACGAACAGAGTATGTGTATGTGTGTGTGTGTGTATTCTTTTTACACATCAGAACACCCCACTCCTATATCATACAGGCTATCTTTGTTTTGCTGCTATGTATACCAAGCCCAAAAGGTAAATCCAGAGAGATAGTACCAGTGCCATTAGGTTTGTAAACTTTGTAGACTTTAGCCCCAATAGTTGCATGCCTCTCCCTTCAATGTGTATTCACTTATCTCGAAATGTGGTGATCCGGTCCTGCTTCCATGAGTATTCAGCTGAAAGGACCCTTGAACCTCTGCCCCAAAGCATTAACCAGTGATGGCACTGGATATGGAGATAGGAGTGCCAAGCCACCGGAAGGCTATCCGTTAGTGATCTTAGCCCTTTGTTCCTACAGTGGCACGTAACAGGGAGCTATGGATATCCGGGAATGATCTATGAATGCTTTAGAAACAGTGATACTCACACTGAATTGCCCAGAAATAAAAAGTTGTGGTCATTGAGCACGGATACAGTACCAGCTTTGGCACACTGGGAAAAATAAATTGCTAGTCCCTTGCATCATATGCAAAGGTTTCCCTGTTTACTTAGTCTCTCAATTTTACCATCCCCTCCATTCATTATTTGGTCCAGTCACTATGGAAGGGCAGAACAGGAACAAGATTTTCACCTGAAACAGCAAGTTTTGTGTACCTTCACACATAGAATCATTGAGTTGAAAGAGACCTCGTGAGCCATCCAGCCCAACCCCCTGCCAAGAAGCAGGAAAATCACATTCAAAGCACCCACGATGGATGGCCATCCAGCCTCTGCTTAAAAGCCTCCAAAGAAGGAGCCTCCACGACATTCCAGAGCAGAGAGTTCCACTGCTGAACAGTGCTCAGTCGGAAAGTTCTTCCTAATGTTCAGGTGGAATCTCCTTTCCTGTAGTTTGAAGCCATTGTTCCGCATCCTAGACTCCACGGCAGCAGAAAACAAGCTTGCTGCTTTTTCCCTGTGATTTCCCCTCACATAAGGAGAGTTGAATGAAAAGTAATGCCTCCATATTCGTAATTCCTCAACAGTGCACTGGTATGCGGCAGGTACTGGCTTGTTCAGTACTCTCCTCTACAATTCCATTTTGACGGGAAGTCTTAGCATTGAACAGTTGTGTTGTTAAAGGGCGAAGTAAGGAACCCTGCGCAGACGGTCAGTCAATGCAACTTAAGCAACCTGTAGTCATTGAATTCTTGACAACAGAAGGTGTCACCCCAAAGGAGATTCATCAGAGAATGCAAACTGTTTATGGTGATTGTGTTGATGTGAGAACTGTGCGTCGTTCGGCAAGTAATTTTAAAGATGTTGAGGTGGGAACATCTGACTTGTGTGACAAACAAAGAGTTGGACATCATGTGACAGCAACCACTGAGTTTCACAAGCAAAAGGCTAACATATTGATTCAGGACTATCGTCGTATCACTTAGAGAGAAATTTCAAGCATAATTGGCATTTCACAAGAACGTGTTGGTCACATTATTGCTTTGCTTGGCTATTGGAAGATCTGTGCACAATGGGTTGAAGAAACAGAATGTCGACTTCTTCCATGATGGCTTCAGAAAACTTGTTCATCGTTAGCAGAAATGTATCCAATTGTCTGGTGATTATGTGGAAAAGTGAATAGTGGTAGTTAAAGAGCACATTCTAAGGATTATTTCTGATTTTGATTTATTAAAATATTCTCATCCAAACCCAAGTAAGGTGGAAGAATTATTTTTCATTCAACCCTCGTATTTCTGCATGACAATCATGTCTCCTTTCAGCCTTCTTGTCTGAAGGCTAAACAAGCCCAGCTCTTTAAGCCGCTCCTCATAGGGCTTGTTCTCCAGACGCTTGATCATTTGAGTCGCCCTCCTCTGAACACATTCCAGCTTGGCAATATATCTCTTCAATTGTGGTGCCCAGAATTGGACACAGTATTCCAGATGTGGTCTCCAGGGCAGCAGAAAGCAAACCCTCCTCCCTATGACTTCCCTCATGTATTTATGCATGGTCCTCTTCATGTCTCCTCTCAGTCTTCTCTTCTTCAGGCGAAACATGCCCAGCTCTTTAAGCCACTCCTCATAGGGCTTGTTCTCCAGACCTTTAATCATTTTAATCACCCTCCTCTGGACACATTCCAGCTTGTCAATATCTCCCTTCAATTGTGGTACGCAGAATTGGACACAGTGTGATTCCAGATGTGGTCTAACCAAGGCAGAATAGAGGGTTAGCATGACTTCCCAGGATCTAGCCCAGGGGTCCTCAAACTTTTTAAACTGGGGGCCAGTTTACTGTCCCTCAGACCATTGGAGGGCCGGACTATAGTTTTTTTTAAAAAAAATCAGTAAAAAAATTCCTGTGCACATTGCACATATCTTATTTTGCTGTGTGGAAGGGCCCTTCGAGGGAGGGGGTTCTTTCTCGCCCTCTTTAGGCAGTAATTCCAGGAGCAGAAAATGGGAAACCTTCCTATTTCTAGTCTGAACAAAATCTGGCTACCAGTATTAAAAAAAACTCTAAAATTATAACTGTAAATAAAGAACAACACTCAAACACAGGGGAACTCCAGACAAGAAACAATCAGGGCCAGCTAATCACCTCTCAACAAAGGATTCTCCCTAAAAACTGTCAGGCTATGAAATGGCAATCAAGATGGCCAATTGAAACATTCATACCTACCTCCAACAGACAAGAGTTCTTTCTCCCACCCTGGATCTTCCAAGATTTTCCTGGTTAAAGGTTTTCCTCTGACATGAAGTCCAGTCGTGTCTGACTCTGGGGTGTCATGCTCATCTGCATTTCTAAGTTGAAGAGCCAGCATTGTCCGTAGACAACGGTCTCCGCGGTCATATGGCTGGCATGACTGAATGAAGCCCCAGGGCAGCCTCCCTTGGGTGGCTGACGCTGCCCATCGGGCCCGATGTGCAGCGTGAGCCTGCCAAGGGAGGAGCAGCCCCGCGCGGCCTACTCGCGTGTAAAGCACCTCACGAGGTGCTTTATGCACAAGTAGGCCACGCGGAGCAGCTGCCCTTGGCTGGCTCACGCTATCCGTCAGGCCCGATGGGCAGCGTCAGCCAGCCAAGGGAGGGGCACACTGAGGGCATGGTTTCCAGGTGGAAAGTGGTCTTGGTTGGGGTTGTCTTGACGCACCTTCCTCTTGGCACGTTTCTCTCTTTCGCCCTTCATTCGTGCCTCTTCAAATTTTCTGCACTGCTGGTCACAGCTGACCTCCAAATGGAGCGCTCAAAGGCCAGGGCTTCCCAGTTCTCGGTGTCTATGCCAGCGTTTTTAAGGTTGGCTTTGAGCCCAGCTTTCAATCTCTTTTCCTGCCCACCAACATTCTGTTTTCCATTCTTGAGTTCGGAGTAGAGCAACTGCTTGGGGAAATGGTGGTCGAGCATCCGGACAACATGGTCGGTTCAGCGGAGTTGATGGCAGAGGACCATCGCTTCAATGCTGGTGGTCTTTGCTTCTTCCAGCATGCTGACGTTTGTCCGCCTGTCTTCCCAGGAGATTTGCAGGATTTTCCGGAGGCAACGCTAACGCAATTGTTCTAGGAGTTGCATGTGATGTCTGTAGACAGTCCACGTTTCGCAGGTGTATAGCAGGGTTTGGAGGACAATAGCTTTATAAACAAGCACCTTGGTATCCCTACGGATGTCTCTGCAAACACTCTCTGCTTTATTTGGAAAAATGCTGCACTTGCAGAGCTCAGGCGGTGTTGTATTTCAGTGTCGATGTTGACTTTGGTGGAGAGGTGGCTGCCAAGGGAGCAGAAATGTCACCATTTTCTAATGTTATGACATTAGACACATACAATATATTATATTATTAGCATAGTACAATATCAGTATTATATATTTCTTATATTGTATTATATTGTAATACTTTTGACCATTGTGTGCATGAAACAAAGTTTGTGTCCACTGAACCATCAGAAAGCTAAGGTGTCACTATCTCAGTCAATGAGTATTTGGGATTCCAGATAAGGGCTATTCAACTTGTAACTCCATTTCATGGAGCACTACTTATAATTTCACATAGTCATTCAACAATGGGGAAAGTCCTCACTGATGTCACTCACAACTTTGAGGGTTAGAGAGTGGTCCCACTCGTGAATGATGTGAATTAGGTTATACAAACAGGAGATGGCTGGATGTAATGTCGAAAGCTTGGAAATTTTGTATTCTAGGCCATACGTAATATCTAGGTTAGCCATTAACTCTCCTATATGTTAGCAGGGTACAGCATAGCTGTCATTGGCAGGACTTTGAATTGAAAGGGGGAAAAGTCTATTCTTAGAAGTATTACTTTTTCAGTAGGGCATCTACAATGACCTCATCTTTAATTGGGGGGGGGGGGGGGGTAGAGATCAGCACTAATTACTAAGCATTTTCTCTTGAAAATGGGCTTTGGGAATTGGACAAACGACCTATTGTGCAAACCACTTAGTTAACAAGAAACTATGTAAGAGGTCAACAATGAGGTAAACAGCCCAGAATGAATCAAAATTATTTTAAACTCTTTTAAAAAGGATTTTGGTTACTTTAAAGCAGTCACAGGCAAACTTTCTAACTTTTTTTAGATTTTATTTATAAATTTGTCCAACAAAATGTATAAGCATACATTCTTCTCTTATTTTACAGTATCTTAGACAAAAAAGTATGTCGTATTATATACAATCTAACAGTAAAAATCATCAAAAACATCTTCAATCATATTCCTTGTCATTATTTTAAAATTTCCATTACAACTTATACTACATATAACTCTATCACACACCTTTTATCCACTTAGACATATTGTATTTCTTTACAATAATTATTATATCACTAGCTGTCCCCTGCCAGGCGTCAACATTACATCCAGCCATCTCCTGTTTGTATAACCTAATTCACATCATTCAAGAATGTGACCAGAGGAAGGTGACTAAAATGATCAAGGGTATGGAGAACAAGCCCTATGAGGAGCGGCTTAAAGAGCTGGGCATGTTTAGCCTTCAGACAAGAAGGCTAAATATGCCCAGCTTATATATTTACTAGCTGTCCCCTACCACGCGTTGCTGTGGCCCAGTCTGTTTGCCTGGAAAATAAAATAATGAGAAAGTGTTGGTTTCTAATATATGTAATTCCTTTATGTTTGCGAGTAAACAGTATTTCTTGTTGTTTCGTTGTCAGTGTTGATATGGAGAGTGTCTGGTTTGCCTACTCTGGAACATACAACATATCATAGTTCTTCTTTAAGGGTCTCAAATCTAGGATACTATATCTGTGTGTGTGTGAGAGAATCATATCTATGTATCTATCTATCTATCTATCTATCTATCTATCTATCTATCTATCTATCTATATTTATGACTGGATGGCTCTTTGTCAGGAGGGCTCTGATTACATATTCTTGCCCTGGTGAAGAGAGTTGGACAGGATGACCTTAAGTATTTTCTGTTGGTCATGGGGGTTCTGTGTGGGAAGTTTGCCCCATTTCTGTCGTTTGCGGGTTTCAGAATGCTCTTTAATTATAGTGAACTATAAATCCCAATAACTACAAATCCCAAATGTCAAGGTCTATTTCCTCCAAACTCCATCTGTGTTCATATTTGGGCATATGGAATATTTGTGTCAAGTTTGGTCCAGATCCATCATTGTTTGAATCCACAGTGCTCACTGGATGTGGGTGAACTACAACTCCCAAACTCAAGGTCAATGCCTACCAAACCATTCATGTGTTCTGTTGGTCATGGAAGTCCTGTATTCCATGTTTGGTTCAATTCCATCATTGCTGGAGTTCTGAATGCTCTTTGATTGTAGGTGAACTATAAATCCCAGCAACTACAACTCCCAAATGTCAAGGTCTATTTCCCTTAAACTCCATCTGTGTTCATATTTGGGCATATGGAATATTCGTGCCAAGTTTGGTCCAGATCCATCATTGTTTGAGTCCACAGTGCTCTCTGGATGTGGGTGAACTACAATTCCCAAACTCAAGGTCAATGCACACCAAACCCTTCCAGTGTGTTCTGTTGGTCATGGGAGCCCTGTGTGCTAAGTTTGGCCCAATTCCACCATTGGTGGAGTTCAGAATGCTCTCTGATTGTAGGTAAACTATAAATCCCAGCAACAACAATTCCCAAATGACAAAATCACTTTTTTTGAGTGGAGGACATAAATTGGACTGTTAGGTGTCTTGTGTCCACATTTGGTGTCAATTCCCCCAGTGGTTTTTGAGTTCTGATGGTAGCACGAACTAACATTACATTTTTATTTATATAGATTATTATTTTAAAATTTCCATTACAACTTATACTACATATAACTCTATCACACACCTTTTATCCACTTAGACATATTGTATTTCTTTAAAATAATTATTATATCGTTTTTTCCCCCCTCTTCCCCTTCCCCTTAGTTTGTGCTCCCTTCACCAGGACCAACCAACTATTGTTTCACCATTCCAACAACAATGATATTTTGACATGAAAAAATAGTAATAAGCCATGTTAATTTGGATTCCTCTTATCTTACCGTACTTACTTAGGCAATCCCTCGTTGACTTAGTATAATGGCCTTCCAGGTGTAATGTCTTGGCGGTGGATACGTAGATGACTGTAGAGCCCTATTATTGACCCATATGTTCTTCCATAGTTGAGGACATTGGTTTCTAGGTGTTTCTCTCCAAATAATGAGGGAGAAAGGTGCTCCTGAAGTTTCCCCATTGGCACAAATACTTAACAAAAAGTAACAAAAAAGCAGTTAATTCATTATAGTTACAATATGGACCTCATCCAATTTTGGAAACACTTTAGAAACTCCGAGGTTTGAATGAAAAGTAATGCCTCCACCTTCGTAATTCCTCAAGAGATGGCAGTACGGGTATGCAGCAGGTACTGGCTTGTTCAGTAGACTCTCCTCTACAGTTCCATTTTGGTGGAAGCCTTAGCATTGAATGGTTGTGTTGTTAAAGTGAAAAGTATGGAACCCTGCGCAGACGGTCAGTCAATGCGACTTAAGCAAGGTGCAGTCATTGAATTCTTGACAGCAGAAGGTGTGACCCCAAAGGAGATTAATCAGAGAATGCACACTGTTTATGGTGATTGTATTGATGTGACTACTGTGTGTCGTTGGGCGAGTAAGTTTAAAGATGTTGAAGTGACACCTTTTGCTATCAAGAATTTAATGACTGCACATTGCTAAAGTCGCATTGACCAACTGTCTGCACAGGGTTCCACAGGTAAAGGTAAAGCTTTTCCCCTGACACGAAGTCCAGCCATGTCCGACTCTGGGGTGTGATGCTCATCTCCATTTCTAAGCCGAAGAGCCGGCGTTGTCCATAGATGCCCCCAAGGTCATGTGGCCGGCATGACTGCATGGAGCGCTGTTACCTTCCTGCCAGAGCGGTACCTATTGATCTACTCACATTTGCATGTTTTCGAACTGCTAGGTTGGCAGAAGCTGGGGCTGACAGTGGTAGCTCATGTTGCTCCCCGGATTCGAACCTGCAACCTTTCAGTCAACAAGCTCAGCAGTTCAGCACTTTAACCCACTGCACCACCGGGGGCTCTCCATATAGGGTTCCATACTTCGCAATTTAACAACACACCTGTTCAATGCTAAGGCTTCCCGCCCAAATGGAACTGTAGAGGAGAGTCTACTCAATAAGCCAGTACCTGCCACATACCAGTACTGCCATCTGTTGAGGAGTTACAAAGGTGGAGGCATTACTTTTCATTCAACCCTCGTATTTTCCCCACCACCCGCTAATTTCATAATGTGTATTGAAACATTGTTTTCATTCATCGCACAGGCCTACGAAATACACTTTGAGACTGGAAGCAGCAGGTCTAAGAATCATGATACACAAATCATTTTAATCTTGATGTCTGGAGAATAATAATAATAAATAAATAAATAAATAAATAAATAAATAAATAAATAAATAAAACTTTATATACTGCTTTATCTACGCGTGGGGATTCAGGGCAGTTTCCAAACAACATTTTATTTTATTTTATTTATTGTGTCAGGAGCAACCAGACAGTTGTATTACATTTTTAACAAAACAAACAAACAAACAGACAGACAAAACCACCAAGTCTTCAAACTCTTATGAAAAGAGGGGAGGGATGGGGCCTGTGTTATTTCCCTTGGAAGGCCGTTCCAAAGGCGAGGGGCTACCACTGAGAAGGCCCCCCTCTCTCTCTCATCCCCACCAACCATGCTTGAGACGGCGATGGGAACAATGGTAGTTTAAGCCAAGGACTGGAAACTTTAGCCCCCAAATTGTTACACACCATTGGCTGACAATTCCTCTCTATCAGTATCGAAAAGTGGGTGCTAGAAACAATATCATACGAAAGCTGACTGGCACAACCTGGGGATCACAACCAGATACAGTGAAGACATCTGCCCTTGCGCTGTGCTACTCGGCTGCTGAGTACGCATGCCCAGTGTGGAACACATCTCATCGCACTAAAACAATAGATGTGGCTCTTAATGAGACATGCCGCATTATCACAGGGTGTCTGCGCCCTACACCACTGGAGAAATTACACTGTTTAGCCGGTATTGCATCACCTGACATCTGCCGGGAAGTAGCAGCCAATAGTGAAAGGACCAAGGCAGAGACATCTCCAGCTCATCCCTTGTTTGGGTATCAGCCAGCACGTCAACGACTTAAATCAAGAAATAGTTTTCTTAGATTCACAGAGACACTCGCTGGAACACCTCAGCAAGCGAGAGTCCAAAAGTGGAAGGCTCAAACCCAGCACCTCAATCCATGGGTGATCCCAGATGAGAGACTCCCCCCTGGGCACACAGAAGACTGGGCGACTTGGAAGGCGCTGAACAGACTGCGCTCTGGCACCACGAGATGCAGAGACAACCTTCAGAAATGGGGCCACAAAGTGGAATCCTCGACATGCGAGTGTGGAGAAGAGCAAACCACTGGCCACCTGCTGCAATGCACCCTGAGCCCTGCCACATGCACAATGGAGGACCTCCTTGCGGCAACACCA